>NW_024041151.1:24138364-24403845 GCF_014851395.1 Micropterus salmoides | reverse complement strand
TTACATACCCCACTGTGTTTTAATCGAGGTGTCATCGCAAAGCTCATCTCTGGACTTCTGTGAAAGACAGACGGTCATCTCCACATTGGTTTAGCACAACAGCAGGAGAAAAGCTATTTGTGATAAAGTAGTAAGAGCTCCGATTACAACAGGCCTTCTCTCCAGGAGGCTAATGATAATTAGACATACTACTGTCCATCCATCCATCACACGGCAGGGAGTGAGACACAGCCCTCTACTGTATGAGCTTGTTCTCTTTTCTCACACACAAACACAAAATCTCATGTGATTTTTTATGAGAGAGCAGTAGAAGGATTTTGTTTGGATCAAGGCAACAAATTTTTTAAAATTATACTCCTATAGCGGCCCTGGGACTCTGCTGCTGATATGCACCATAAAGAATATACATCTGGTGTAACATTTTGATGTCTAAGGCTTAATGTTTCTATGGACTGCCAAACTTTATTTTCTCTGCAAGTAAAACTCCAACCATCAAATGAGCAAGCGGCATTCATTAACATATAACAACTAGCACTTCAAGCTAACACACCCTATGTCTTGCAAATTCCTATGCTGATGCTAATTACAAATGAGGTCTATCCATCTAGTGACAGTCAAGATAACAAGTTGTCTCCACAGCAGCCACAGTCGTTATTCCGCTCAGTGTTGCGCTATCATCCAAAAGGCATCACTCACAGGAGTCCCGACGTTCACTAGCAAATTAACTACCTGATGAACCGTCAATCACCAGACGAGCTCATGCAGCCGTCATCTAAGCAAACCACAATCCTTCTCTCTTCAATCCTTCCCTCCTTCTGCCCGGGATCAAAAGGTGGAGATAATGGATGCATTAAACTATCTAATTTTTTTCCATTTTTTGGAGCACAGACAAGGTTCATTACCCTTCCAATAACAGATAGTTAAATGGATGTTATTGTAGTTAATTAAGTACATTTGTAAGGGTTTAATTGTTGGAATATGGGCTGAAGGGAGAGAAAAACAGGGGAAATATGAAGAAAAACAAAAGATGTGATTTTTTATATTACTCACCATTGCCCACTTGGGCTGTTGTTTCATATTGTGCAATTTGAGATGCAACTCCAGGGCACAATGCCTACTGAGTGCGAGCATATTACTAAACAGCATGGTGGCACAGCATTTACTGAGGAAATTACACATTATACCGCTGTGTCCCATAAGGATTTTTTTCAATTACATCTTTCATTGCATTTGTTGGTCGGAGTTAGCCTGAAAATGAATCTCAATGGCTGTTGGGAATAGAGCATTAGCAGATGGAAAGGAAGAGAACGAGAAAGAAATGCCCAGATGGAGGTCAAGCATCTTTATTTTGATTCCTACTTATAAAATGTGACCAGCGCAGAGAGATTCACTGCGTGGTGAAAGATGTGGGAAAATAAGTCAAGTGTACACTTGCACAAGGGGCTCGAGGATGATAAGGAAAGATGGATGGATGAGATGGGAGAGAGGGACAGGGTGAAAGAGGCAGGGATATAAAAGAGGGGAGGGCATCTAAATGATGAAGTTTCCTCTGTGTGACCTCCTGTTCTCAGTACATGGCATCACGCTCTTAACTATGAACTGGATCTGCAGGGGCAGGAACATATTAACCAGCTCTCAGGGCTTAAGGAAAGAATCACTGAATTATTAGCTTTATTATTTATTTAAGTAAGCCAATGGAGCCAATGTGCACTTGGAAAACTTTCAAAACTTTTAAAGTTTTAATGTTTAATCAGACTTCTGAGAAGACATAGGCCATGTAGATCAAAATAAAGCAAATGGTTGGACATTGACCTGACAGATACAGGGGTGATAAAGCTGAAGGTTATAGATGATTACTGTATGTTTGTGAATTCACCAGATAAAAGCTAATTCAGAAATGTTCTATTATTAACACCTACGTGTTGATTTATTAACGGTCCATACAGGATACAACAAACCAGTCTCCAATTATTTGAGCTTAAAATAATTGGAGACTGAACATTTACCAGAGGAAAGAAACAACAACTGTTTGGTAATAGTATAAACCAACACAATACCTTAGAGTGTTTTTCCTCATTACCATGCATCTGTAGGCTATTTATGTCTTCATACTACCGATTTTGAAGAATCGCTAGATGACTGTTACTCCATATTTTAATGGTACAAAGCTATGTATGCTAGGCTTTACACTATTTTATAGTCAAATAGTCACGTTTTAAGCTAATGTTAATGTAAGCTGATACATTTGAGCTGTGTTATCCTACAGCTTAAGTTAATATAATGTTTACAAGCTGATGCTAGTTTAAAGTGGCTAGAAACAGTCCATTTAAGGTTGATACTACAGTATTTAATAGTATGTATATTTTTTAATAGGTTTAAGTTAACACAAACTACATTTTAAGCTAACATTTTATACCTAGCTACCACCACAATTTGGCTGCACTACCCAGTCATTCTCAGTGTAATCAATTAACACGCACTCTGTATGTGATGGAGCTGTAAAGTGTTATTAGTTTGGTTAGAGGGTAGTAGCAGGTAGTAGCTGACCTGAGTATTCAGTAAACTGTTACAGCCGCATTCCTTAGGGGAAAAGTCAAAATGTTTAGGGTTTTCCAGCAGCACATCAAGTTTCATGATCTCACAGATGTCTTTCCCCTGAGTGATAAATATTTTCCCGGTGAAACTTGAATGTTTTAATCCGCGGGCTGCGCTGCTATTTTTCTTTGCTGGAATGAAAGATAAGTTTTCTGTGCCGGCCAGGGCAGTGGCAGGTTAAATCCGTGAAATATTCAATTTAAACATTTGTTTCATCCCGGGCAAACAATTTATCATACAGGGCAACAGAAGACGTCTAGTGCATGAAAATAAAATATTTGTGAATGTACAACCCATTGCTGGATTACAGGTAATTTTTCGTTAAGTCATTGGTTATGGCTTTTAAAATCTAATTCCTAATTCTAACCATAAATATCATGGTCAAAAAATATTGGATATGAATGCTTATAAATATAAAAAACACAGGAATTATATTTTATAGACCATGGCCCAAATCTATTTGCAGAAAAACTCAAAAATCCAACAGATAAAGATTTCAAAATGATGGGGACATTGTTCACAGTTTACTTGGAACAGCAACCTGTAGGCCGATTGTCAAGATCCCACACTGCTAGTACTTAGATTATCATCAAGTCAGTCTAGAACAGTGGTTTTCAAACTTTTTCTGTCACGCCCTCCTTCAAAAGCCAAAAAAAGGTCATGTTGCTTTTTTAAAAATTTCTAAGACTGACCAACAAGCCAACAGAATTACTTTTATTGCCGCTGATCACAACTCATTGTTCAAAATTTGACTGGGCAACCTTAGGAAAGACAACCTTGGCACACTCCAACTGTTTACTGTGTGAGCAACACTGTGTTCCTGAGTGTAGGTGATGTAGAGTCACAGACAGACTGAAATCGGCCAATTTGCAGGGCTTTCTGGGTATACCCAGCACTTAAGCCTTGGCTGAACTGTGCATTGTACTGTGAATGTGGGTGTTTGTCGGAGGTTAGGAAATGTTGCAGTAAATCCATTCTGTGCTTTCTTGTGGCTCCTGCCTAGATATCTGGATGATGCCAAGCTTTAACAAACAGGCTCTCTGCGCTATCAGCCCTAGTTATCAGCCCGTCACACTTGTATGGGGAAGATAAATCTAGGCAATTAAAATTTAAATTGCCGTGTGCACTGCCGTGACTTCCCTCTTTCCGTGTGTTTCCGCATCTCTTTCTGGCACCCGGCAGGACTGCTTCAGTCCTATGTCAGAGGCAAAAAAAGCATGCTGCCAGGGATGGAAAACATTCTGGTCAAACAGAGATACATCTCACTTCTTGCAGAGCCTTATCATGCTTTACCCCAAAGCATGAATTCTGTTTCCATTACTTCTACTCTGCTGGTAGTTTAAGTGCTTGTCTTTTGTCTTTTTTTTTATAACAGGTAGTATAATGAGAAGGTTATCAAACTGAATCTGCAGATAAAATCTGATTTTCTGGCTGGAGAAAGTTAATGCCCAGCTAGTGCAAAGCACTGAACCCAAAACTACCTAAGTGGCAATGTTCATTGATTTAGTGTTTAACTGATTAGTATATAAAATGGTCAATTGTCATCAAGAACAAATTTTTCAGCTTCAGTTCAGCTTCTCAAATTTGAGAATTAGCTGTTTTTCTTTTTCGTATAACGACAACCTGGATATGTTTGGACTTTGGACTGGTGGTCCAATCCTTTCATTCCTTCCTTTCTCTCATATAACCAATTTTAGATCAAAGATGCTCTTGGGGCGAGGAGAGTTTGTTCAATTCACCCCAGGCAGCTTTTACACAGAATTCCCAAGATGCTCTTCAGTGAGCCTAATGAAACAGTTTCCCCACCCGGTCAAAGCCAGCAGCCAGTTCTTCTTTGGATACCGAAACACTGAGGGGAGTAGAAAGGTAAAAATGGCAATCACATGTAGGGTAATTCAGTTCCTGAGGTAACATCACTGCAACACCTTTCCTTCTGCTGCATCAGACTACACCACAGGATTGGAGAGGTGACCAGGAGACAGGGGGAGAGTGATAAGAGGCAGGAAGGCTCTATCACTTGGAAGACAACTTGGAAAACAGCTAAATGTGACAAGTGCTCTATAGTGGTTCTAGTGTAAATGACAGGATGAGATGTCCCTAAATGTGTGCCTCAAGATGCGGATATGAGTAAAGATGACAGGGGATATAGTAAGTATGTATTAAGAGTTAAGAATGTAGTAAGTTTAACTTGCTTTACTGTCAGTGCAAAAAAATGAAGTAGGGCTCATATTTTTATTAGGTGGAACCAGCAAGCATGATCAGTGACTCCAACTAAAGCAAACAATAATTTTCATTATGGATGATTTCCTCAGTTGGTCTTTTTCTCAATAAAACATCAGAAGATCAATTCTGGTTTCTTCAGACCAACGGTCCAAAACCTCAAAATATTCAGTTAACTCTCATATATACCAAAGAAGCAATTCTGAGCCTAACCAGTGAATGTAAGTGGGAAAAGCCTAACCTCACCTGATGTTTCTGGCTGAGACCAAGATGTCAAGTACAATGGAGATTCTCAACTCTTCCACATTATCGTTCCTCCTGCTGGATGGAGCAGCTGTGTCTTTATTCAACTCGGTGATCAATAGTAATGGATCTAACCCTAGAGCTGCTTTCACTGCTAACAGTGCACGTATTGACTGGGTGGTGGATCAGCGTCAGCAACCAATTCAGGCCTAAGACTCCACATTATTAAACGGCTAAGGATAATGAACATGTTGGGTTTTTGTTCTGTTTTTGTGAGGGTGTTAAAGTTACAAAATAAAAAGTAACTGAATAAATTGATTTAAGCAAAGTTTAACAGGTATGAATCAGCCACTTTTCAGCCAGCCTACTCAAATCGTCCATTCAGTCCTTGCAAATAGGATTTGGACAAAGAATAAAACCAAATCAGATACAGCTGCATTTAAAGAACCCATACTCACCTCTCACACACACACACTCACACACGCAGACGCACACAAACTGCCCCAAAGCCTCGGCAAGGCGAAGCTGCTTCCAGAATTTTCATGCACCTATTCGCTTTATCTGCTTCGCCATCATCACTTAGACAATCTTTGATCTTTGATCCATGACAATGGTTTGGCCTTTCCCTGTCCCTTTGCACTGTACCCAACTATGTGGAATAACAACAGTAGCATCTCACTTCCAGTTTATCCTACACAATACCATCGCTGTGGCCAGATAATGCAAATCTCCAGATAAGCATTGAAGTGATAACCACACACACACACACACACACACACTCGCGCGATGATCTTAAAGATGCAAAGAGCCTGGCAGCAACACAACACGGGGCTGTGCGAGGTCTCTATGAGGCAGGAGATATAAGGATGATGAAGTCTCAGAGGTGCGGTGGAGTGCTGTGATAACTGAAGAGATTTTCCATCTGCTGGAGGAAGGGCCCAGGCGGGACAGAGAAGCAGAGGCCACGCCCAGGAAGAACAAGCATGCAAAACACAGAGACTCAAAGACAATGAATGGAAACATGAGGTTCGGGAAAGAGACATCCCTCATTTCTCACACAGGGCTTTGGCTTTGTGATAAATCCCCATCCACTTTGCAACGATCCATCTTGCTAATGGTACCACAGTCTCTTATCCAAACTGCTATGTAAATATCATCCGTTATAGCCCATAGGCAAGGAGTGCCAACAAAGCGTTTGTACACAAACCTATACGTGCGTTACTGTGAGGGTGTGCGTGTGCCTGTGTGTGCATCTTAACAATAACACAGAGCAGCAAATGGTTTCATAAAGGCCAACGTGGTTCAAATAATTTCCACTTGAATTGGTTTATAGGTCCAGATGATACACACCTGCATTATCATTAATATACAGTAAATCGCACATCATCTGAAATACCCTGGAGGAAAATAAATCACACCTGAAAAACCTTTTCAGTGCAGGGTTAGTCTTTCTGTCAGGGTTTTTTTTAGGGGTCTCCAGTCCACAACATGTTGCTAATCAGCCATTGACTGAATGCTAATTGTAAGAACAGCGCGTGTTGTTGTCACGGTGATGGTTGCAGGAGCTGGAGCAGTCCTCTCTTGGCGTGACTGCGTATGTGGTAACCTCAATTTAAACACGCAGAACTGCCAGCGTGAACTCCTTGATCTCATCACAGAGGACGAAACACAAGAATGGAGTCCACTCGCTTGCTTTGTAGCTCTTTGAGGATTTTCCGTCCCAGGCAGTACATGGGGATGATTTTTTTTTAAAACAGGTAAGGCTTTCAATCCTTAATGCTGTGCAACGGCAAGCTCAGCAAAGTTCACTATCATTAAAAACATGAGAGTAATTTCAGGGTAGCTAGTGACGGTGTCATCATGAAGCCAGTGCTGTTGACCTACAGAAGGGGTTTTCCCAGAGAAAAGAAGCAATGTAAACGTTTGCAGCCATGAAGTATACTAGCTACATTTTAATCTGTAAAATGAGTCACAGGCCTAGACATGAAATCCTTTATGAGGTTTCCTTTGGCTGTGTGGTTGACTCGGACAGTTACACAGAGAAGGGAAAGACCTTTCTGCCCTATAAATAAACAGCGTTCTGTCCTGACTTCCTCTGCAGACATGCAACAGGAGCATTGAAAAGACCCCTATGCAGCACTGAAGCTCACGGCTGACCAATAAAGTTACATAACGTTAGGGACAAGCTTGGCTAATCATGTCTGAAAGTAAGATTTAAGATCAAAGAACAACATATGTCGGGCTGTTGTTAACAAGTAATAGGGCCAATATGTCCTCACCTCAAATAAAAAGGTTGTAAAGGAATGTGGCCTGGGTGCTATTGCGTCAAACAAGTCCCATAAACTAGAAAAATATGAGGTCAAAGAATCACGGCTAGAATTTTACTCATCCCTAGCCTTGTGTTATTATGCAGAAGCAAATAGCACTCTGCTTTCTGTTTCAAGGGAAAATCAAAATCTTTGGAACTGGATCAGTCCTTTGTTGCTTAGATGAATCATTACAATGTATAAAAGGTATAAAGTAACAGTATTATTTTTCTCTTTTTTCCCTTGGGCCAGTAAAAATATTTAAGGGGCCAGTAAAATTCTGATCTACTGGCCGGGCACGAGCACACCAGTAAACCAATAACTTTCCATGTTTGCACTACAAATTATTTTCCAACACAAGAGAGTCCCAAATCTTGTTTTTCATCATCTTGTGTCTACCTTAATCTGTTCATCTGAAAACCACTCCTCATCCTATTTTTACCAAATGAAACTTCAACTCCATATTCATCAACATGACTTACAATCTAATCTGCTAGCACTTGTCCCAGAGGAGTTCCATCACAATTTCCTCCCAGAGGGGTCAACAGTCCCCTTGGTCACTCAGGGGGTCGCCCCTCCCTGGATTCCAAACCCTTGGTCCAGCACATCAACCTCTGCAACCTTGCAAACCAGAAACCACCCCCTCACGCCCACACGGCTCCCCTGTTCCTGATTATTTTAGCATTGCATTAGAAGCCTGGCCATTAGATAGACAAGCTTGTTTTCTCTCTACATCCATTAGAGGCTCGGCCTGCAGCGATGGACGGGGTTGGCAAGGATAGACTAACAGCTTCTAGCATTAAATCAGAGCAGCCACTCGGAGAGAGACGCTCTGTGGGACACCATAATTCACAGATCATAATAGTATAAAGGGGGCTTCTTAATATAAATGAAAGGATCTGAGACTATGCATTTGGCTGTAGTCTTGATAGCAACTGCAATAACTTTGCTATTGTTGTCTGTACTGTGCACATTATGTTATTTATTATCCTATGCAGCCAGTGAAACTGTGAATTTCCACATTTGTGTACTATATAGATTTTTATTATTATGATTATATGACTGTTATCCTTAGCAGCAATAATGGATGGTTCAAGCTCGTTCTCTAATTACTCAGATCTGTTTATCTATCAACAAGACAGAGATCTGTTACAGGGCGGCAACAAATGATTATTTGCATTAGCAATTTATCAGCTGATCATAGTTTTTGATGAAGTGAATAATGTCTTAGTCCATACAACTGCATCTTCTTGTTTAGACTGTTTGTTTTCTCCAACTAACAGTCCAAATTGATAAAAATTTACATTGGCATAAAACAGAAAAAAGCAGCCAAAGGGTTACGCCACAGTCCATTTAATTCCCAGAAACTTTCAGGCAGACACAGTCATTAAGAGGCATCGTTGCAGGCCAAGAAACTGCCAGAATGATGTTTTAAGTTGTTAACGAATTTCATTTCTGCACTGGACATTTCTGACAGTATTGGGCAAGTTGCTTTGGCTGATGACCGTGAGCAGACATTATGTGAGCTGGTGTCTTATTTTTGGATGTGATACACGCCAAATAGGTATTTTTGGTTTGGTTTTTAACACACAGAAATCCCTCTGGCATCTGGCCGTGGGATGATAAATGACACTTTTGTAGGCTGAAGAAAACATCCGGTTGTCAGAATAAAGAGGGATAAAGTTGTTTTTTCACCATTAGAGGGACAATCTGGGGAAGTTGGGAAAAAAATATTTGCTATTTAACTTCCATGCTTCTATGCTTATGTTAATGTAAATTTTGATACCAAAGAAATCAGCATTACACTCCCTTCCATTGTGACACTTCCGCCTTTAAACAAAACACACTGTATAGGATTTTACTGTATATATTTCCAGAGCAAAAACACATCTACTAACGCTGAGTCATCATCCAAATTTAAATTATTCATTAAACCTCCAGTACCACCCGCTCTGGCTCTCTGATCAATATCTCTGTGTGTAGTGATCAGCCTGCTCACACTCGCCCTCCTCCCACCAGCAGCAACCAATCACCGTGTTTGCTTTCGACTTGGAAACTATCCATCATAATCTGGAAACGCATGCAGATGGTTTTGAGAAGAATAGTTGGCAAATATGACTTGGCGTATTGTTGAAAAAGGCTTACGTTGAAGAATGTCTAACTATTCCATCTTTTTCTTCGGGTGCAGCAAATGGATGTGTTTTCCTCAATAAATACTTTTGAAGTAAAACGGAAAAAACTTGATACAAAATTGAGATAAACACAAGACTTGGTAGTTAAGGGGATAAAATGTAACTGTGAACTGTTAACTAATCAAGATTTACAGATGGCACGTGCATGTGAATTTGCATATGTGCACAACTTGCACGGGTGAGCACGTCAGAACCCTGCCCTCCCACTCTCCCTTGTTGATCTGTCCAATGTGTGTGCACTCATTGTGTTGTCAGTCTGCACACTCTAATCTAATTGGACTGTCGGGGTGCCTTACATGCTCTGTAATGAATGGCAACGACAAATCGGGGGGGTGTCCTGAGGAGGAAGCAGACGCCAACAGATGGCTTTAATATTCAGCAAATGAACAGTCAGATCATTCACACGAGCACTCCGGATGCGCCAAATGAGATAGAAATGCAAACTAGACAAACGCTCAATGCTCTTTGATTTGCTAATGTAAGGCTACAGTTCGCCATATACAAAGTACAGAGAAGGAACATCATGAGGAAGTATGGGACGAGGTTCCAACTGATAGTTAAAAGTTTCCAAAACCAACAATGCATCACTCTGTGCTTTCATGCCAGGTGTGTTTACCGTAGGCGTGAAAAAGGGCAGAGTTCTAAATGCCCTGAAAATTCAACTTGTTACATCACTGCCCTTCCACCACCACGCTTGCTGCTCAGCCCAGACAGCTGAACGGTGCTTTTTGTTTGTTTGTTTGTCTGTTAGTCAGCAGGATTACGGAAAAACTACTGGCCTGATGAAACTCAGTGGATGGGTGCTATCTATTCTTCGATCTACTGAAAGAGGAACCATATAACGTTTTGATTATGCACATCACCAACACTCAGATTTCTGTACATTTTTAAAGAAAAAACAACATTTCCACGCAGAACATACACTCACCTAAAGGATTATTAGGAACACCTGTTCAATTTCTCATTAATGCAATTATCTAATCAACCAATCACATGGCAGTTGCTTCAATGCATTTAGGGGTGTGGTCCTGGTCAAGACAATCTCCTGAACTCCAAACTGAATGTCAGAATGGGAAAGAAAGGTGATTTAAGCAATTTTGAGCGTGGCATGGTTGTTGGTGCCAGATGGGCCGGTCTGAGTATTTCACAATCTGCTCAGTTACTGGGATTTTCACTAGGGTTTACAAAGAATGGTGTGAAAAGGGAAAAACATCCAGTATGCGGCAGTCCTGTGGGCGAAAATGCCTTGTTGATGCTAGAGGTCAGAGGAGAATGGGCCGACTGATTCAAGCTGATAGAAGAGCAACTTTGACTGAAATAACCACTCGTTACAACCGAGGTATGCAGCAAAGCATTTGTGAAGCCACAACACGCACAACCTTGAGGCGGATGGGCTATAACAGCAGAAGACCCCACCGGGTACCACTCATCTCCACTACAAATAGGAAAAAGAGGCTACAATTTGCAAGAGCTCACCAAAATTGGACAGTTGAAGACTGGAGTTAGAATTTGGCGTAAACAGAATGAGAACATGGATCCATCATGCCTTGTTACCACTGTGCAGGCTGGTGGTGGTGGTGTAATGGTGTGGGGGATGTTTTCTTGGCACACTTTAGGCCCCTTAGTGCCAATTGGGCATCGTTTAAATGCCACGACGTACCTGAGCATAGTTTCTGACCATGTCCATCCCTTTATGGCCACCATGTACCCATCCTCTGATGGCTACTTCCAGCAGGATAATGCACCATGTCACAAAGCTCGAATCATTTCAAATTGGTTTCTTGAACATGACACTGAGTTCACTGTACTAAAATGGCCCCCACAGTCACCAGATCTCAACCCAATAGAGCATCTTTGGGATGTGGTGGAACGGCAGCTTCGTGCCCTGGATGTGCATCCCACAAATCTCCATCAACTGCAAGATGCTATCCTATCAATATGGGCCAACATTTCTAAAGAATGCTTTCAGCACTGTTGAATCAATGCCACGTAGAATTAAGGCAGTTCTGAAGGCGAAAGGGTCAAACACAGTATTAGTATGATGTTCCTAATAATCTTTTAGGTGAGTGTATGTTGTCATACATTAACTCAGATCATTTACTGAACATTAATCATTAACTGCCAGACAGCAGTCAATCACTAACCAGTATGTGGATCTGCTGAGGCAGTAGCTGTACGGTCACTCTTCCTTTTCTGTTAAATTTAGCAGATGCACAAAACCATGTCTTTTATTTATATTTTTTGTCTGTGACAACTTGTACTTGAATTCAACCTTTCGGACAAGGTATAAACAACTTGGCTGTCCAACGTGGTCAGAGTAGCACTGTTTAGCTCGTTTGAAGCCTTGTATGGGCTACATCTTTACACCACCCACTGCTCAATTTAAAAAGTCGACAAATATTGCAGAAGCCATAACAAAAACATCCAACATCCTTCAGTGCATTTAGTGCAACACTATAGGTTTGTTATACCATATTAAAATGTAAACCTGCCTGCCAAACAGTGGGAAATAATCAACAATAAACAGTGTCATTTCACTGGCAGCGACAGTGTGTGTAGTTGCCTATAAAGACACTGCAGACATCCAATGACAGGTGAGTCTCATACAGCTGTAATGACAGTTGCGATTGCTGCTATGCAAACCACAAACAGACCTAATGATCTCAGGCGGTTAAATAATTCACGAAGCAGATGCCGTAGTGAAGAGTGAAGGCATGTGGGAGACAACTTTGTAGTCTATTCCAGCTCAATCAACTATTTGGGGACACAGCTGTTGATGCCACGCTTTCCCGAAGATGTTAGCTTAAAGTTTTATGCTGCTTTGCCCCAGGGCGTTGCAATAGAAGGGGCTGCTAAATATGCATTAAAACAAAATAGCCAATTAATCAAGTATATCGTTAAAGTTGGTGTAAAACAAATGGCAGGGAAACTTCTGTTCCCATCCGATTATGTTGTCAAGCAAGCCATCCTATTGTTTTTCTCATTACTGCGCTCCCGTTTGTCCTGAGGCGTTGGGAACCTGTCATTAAGTAGATGAGAAAATGGAAAATGTCTTCTTTTTATTCCGCTGGTTTGATTGTGCTTCTGAAGACAAAGTTCTGCGCAGGATCCTGTTTGTTCTCAGAGCCTCACGGACTCGATTTTAATTAGCAATAAGCGCTTCAAGGTTACAGCGGCTTTAAAGTGCTTGTGTTCCCACACTTCTCTTAGCGTGTTTTCTCCTCTGTATCTCAATAAAGTGCAAAGTAGGGCAGATCATTTCTGTTGCCTGTAACCTTGATAAAAGTACACCTGTCATACAGTGCTGAAGAGTTTTTTGTTGCACTAGAGCCATTTGTGCTGCTTCTATGTATTAAAGGACGCTGTTTTGAAGCCACATTGTTTTAAATCTAGTGACTAAACAGCCAATCATGTTAAAAAGTCAGTAAGTCAGTAACTAATTGAATTGGGTAGTTATCATTAGATCACTGAATTATTATAAGTCGAACAGTAAATTAAACATTTGAAAACAAATTGTATTACTTTCATGTTTTAATCCAAGCCACTGATTGATAGATTTTTCTTTTTCTGTCCAACGATGAATTACTTAATCTTCTACAGTAATTTGTAACTGTACATTTGGGAAC
Source organism: Micropterus salmoides (assembly GCF_014851395.1). NCBI lineage: Eukaryota > Metazoa > Chordata > Actinopteri > Centrarchiformes > Centrarchidae > Micropterus > Micropterus salmoides. Next base: position 24,390,663 of record NW_024041151.1, on the reverse strand, counting down.
ATTTGAAAATGTTTAAAAATTCTCTGAGATGTCCCTAACTGGAAGTAATGCTTGTACATTACATAATCAAGTTAAATATTTCAGTAGTCTTTCCTTTACTGGCTGGCGATGGGAGACAGGCCTGCTCTAATTATTTGAAAGACGGAGCACAGGCGAAAGGAGTGTCGGCAGGTGCTAAGGGTCAGAGGGCTCTAACATCCAGCCGTCAGGTTTCATGGAGTTCTTCCATGAGGAAGTTCCTATTGTCACTCTGAAAACTTTTTATTTCTTTTTCTTTTTGCAGATTTGCATAAAAATATAAAACATGGATTCTTAAACAGAGGATCAGTTTGAACAGATGGGTACACTGCTACAGTTCACAGACACGGTCCTTTTATGGCAAGAGCAGAAAGTATAGTGGAAAATGGGGAAAAAACAAAATAAGCTTCTAAATTTAAGTCTACAGAAACAAAAAACCACTAGCCTGCAGAAATTAGGCAATATTGGCCACAGGAACTAAATCTTTGTACATTATTTCAAGAGCCTTCTACAGTCTAAAGTCATGCTCTGTGAGGCTGCTCTTGGGCCGTTAATGCTAACACAGGTATGCTAACAGTTTAATGTAAAGCAAGTATTATGTTTAAAATGCTCACCATCCTAGTTTAGCAAAATAGCGATCTAGCATTTGCTAATTAGACAGATTAACAAATAGGACAGCAGATGGGAATATCATTAGATTTGCTAGCACTTGGTATGAACCTGCAATTGAAATGTATCTTCTGAGGAACACGAATGTCTGTACAAAATCGCAATGCAATCTATCTAATAGTTGTCGAGATATTTCAGCTTGAACCAAAATGGTGGACTGACCAACCAATAGAAAGACCAACGCTGTCAACCCCAGAGCTATGCCACTAGCATGGCTAAAAACTTTCTGACCAAAATAAAACTTTAACTGGGGGTCCTCTGATTGTCAGTGCTCAACCTGTGAGCAGCAAGCTGTTGTAATATAAAAAAAATAAACTATAATATGGCTCAAGAACACCACAGTACAATAGTACCATTTGTGGAGAGAAGACAACAGCTCAAGGCTCTTAAAACAAACACAACAGGATTTCCAGTATGCTGACAATATCATTATTTATATGGCCAAGTGGTCCAGACATGTAAATGAAGTGACTCGTAAATTAGATTAAGGTGCACCAGAGCATTGAGACACCCTGGTGTTCTAAATGCCATATATAATATATAACAAAATAACCAAATAATCAACCGTACAATTATTAACAAAGATTACAAAACACATTTATATTGGTCTTCTTTTACAATATTCAAAGAAAATACCATGTTTCAGTTTTGACAGACCAAAGCTAGTTTTCAGTCAAACCAGTGTTCAATGATGCTGCAGATTTCTAAAAGGTTGCCTCCATGATTACACAAATTAAATTCCAGCAAGAGAAAATATATCAGTTCTGCCAGTCAAACAGCCAATCATCAGTGCTATTCAGCTGTCTGGTTAGAAGTAAGCTCATTTAAGCCAGCGAGGCCTTTAATGATCTCCCAATAGTATCATCACTCGTGCTGACATTTAAACACAATTAAATACCTAAGAAATGCAATATGTGTACGCACTGCCTCTAAACCAATACAATGTGTGGATTAACTGGGGGCACACCTTCAATGGGATACATCATCATAGCTCTCCTGTCCTTCTTGCATGGGGATATGCTAGTAGAAGAAGACACTAACCTAGTTTTCTCTTGGAAAACCCTGAGTACTTTAACACGATTTAGGGTCTTTCAATAGAATTTTGAATATGAACAATAAGCCCTCTTTCGCTTAAGAGTTTCATTATTTCCGGACTGCAAGGTTTTCATTTCCTCCCAATCTTAACTGACAAACAAAAGACGACCAAGAGAAAGGTGGTGGGGGGAGAGCTATTAAGGGAAGAAGAGGTGCATGTGCGAAAGATGAATGTCACCAGGCCCTGCAGTTCATCATCTCAGATCATCATCTGGGTGGTGGTCAGGGAAAATGCGATCCTGTACTCCCCCTTACACTCCTCTGTCAAGGTCAAGTCATATTGGAAAAACAAGGTAAGGATGAGAGAAATGAAAGAGGGCTGCCAGGGGCAAAGACGAGCAGGTCAACTCAACATACATTCAACCCTGCAGCTAAATGTTGGCCAGTAAAGTGGAAACAGTCGCATGTCTCGATATACTGTATACAAAGGGTGGTTGGTGCCTGTTGTCAATGTTCATGAATATATAGTGGAAAACATGAGGGAGGGAAAGTGACAAATGTGAATACAAAGCAACAATGCTGTCTGGAAATGATGGTCAAACTTGTGAATGCTTAAAGCTGTGCTAAGAGTAACTGACTTTTATTTGGCCACGTGGGGCCAGCGTACTTTGGGATTTTAGAGCTTTTTCACTGATGCACAGCCATCTGCTGCGGCCGAAACCGACACGACAGCAGTGAGAGTAAACCAAAACAGCAGTTGCGGGCCGGTAAAGCAGAGTCTATGTTCATCAATTTTGTTAAAAACTTTGTCTGTCAATAGACAACTCCTGAGCAAGCTGCTAACATAGCTACCTGTCTAAAACATAGATATATTAACAGGTCTGAAATTGACATGAGGAAAACAATAACTAGATTGTTTTACATTGAAATGGATTTGCCACGCTGTTGGTCTTTTCAGAACAGCAAAAACACACTGCCCTCTTCTTATTTCTTCAAACATCAGAATTACACAGATTGGTGTGTCTTCCTAGATCAAACCTTCTTTGGCAAAGTGTTAATAGTGTAGAAACTGGCATGCAGAGAGCATATAAACAGACATATTAAACTGTTTTTGTTGCTATTGTTTTGCAAACTCACAGAATTAAGATAAAGTAAATAAATAAATTGCCAGTGGAAGTTGTGCCAACTTAAACTTTAACTTGCTTCTGCTTGTTAAGATATTTATAATGAAAATTATAATTAAAATTGTGTCTCCTGCAATTTGAAAACTTCCCTTCCAAATGGCAATTCCGATATAAAAATAGTTCACTCGTCAGCTCTAAGTTAAATTATAAGGATATACACTTTTTTAAAATATAAAATTTGATTTTATAACTGCCAGTCTTGGCTCCAAGCACCATAATAACCACTGAATTACCATTACCCTCTCCAATATAGAGGAAATGTTAAATAATTTGCATGAGTTTGGCGGAAACATATCATGGGCACAAACACGAGCAAAAAGAACCGAAACTGAAACAGACACAGTTGAATGAAAAGGCAAATATAAAACTCTTGTAAAAGCAGAAGTTACCCTACTTTATTCCACAGTTCTAATTCTGGCTACAGCACCTGCACTGCAAACTTACATGGGATCAATGATGTAGAAAACGTGTATGTGACATAAGTATAGGAAGCTTTGGGGCACAAAGTCTTAAAATGTGGTCAATGCAGCAGCTGGTGAATGCAGTAGTTTTACTATGATCTCAAGCAAGAGCCACAGGCATAAAAAAATCAAATGTATCCTTTAAATGATAGAGGACTAAAGAGAAACACCACTTGAGATGTGAAAATTAGTGAGAAAACACGCCTGATAACCTGAAGATACACATAGTAAAAAAAATATTTCAGCTTGTCAGGGTCACAATCTAATAACACCTTTTACCCCACTCAGAGAAGGAAAATGACATACTTTGCACAACACGCGAGCACTTGACAACAAAATACACCCACACATTGTTCTCGGAAATCAGCAAAGTCATGATAAGAATGCAATACATGCACAGGGTTTGGTAGGATAACAGTGGGGTGTCCAGACTTCATGTGCAAAGTCTAAGCCAAGCATTGTTGGACTCATCCAAGGTGGGGATGGGTGCGTTCTGAACTCTCTGTTCTCCGTCCAGATGTTTCTTGTTGTCTGGCTAAGTGCAGGGGAAGGGAGGAGAGGGGATTACACAATTCTTTCTCTCACACACACTCTCCAACCCACCAAGTTCTTATGCTAAGAGGGAAGTGGGAAGCCTTAAGGAAAACTTAAGATATGGCAAGTTGAATGGCAAATAAATTAACATCTTGTGAATGATTAAATCATGGCAATTCAACGTTTGTAAAATATTCTCAAAGAAAAGTAATCTTTATGTGAGAAACCTATGATGCACACGTCATTGGAAAGAAACATTAACCAGGATGTGTATGCAGAAGCCAAAGAGGAAGAGAAATACATTTTTGGCCTTAATATGCTCGGTGAGCAACCTGCACGGGCGTCATCCTTGATATCCAATCGTTCTCATAACACAACCACAAATCAAAAAAACATTACTGTTTCTTCCAGCCAATGGTATCACCTTCATGTCTGTTCGTTAAAATAGAAGTTAGAGCCATCAGGCAATTAGCTTAGCTTAGCATAAAGAATGGTAGGAGGGGCTCTGACCTAATACATTTTACTTCTACACAAATGTAAAAACAGATTAAAAACACATAAGTTGTGAATGAGTGAACTGTTATTTTGAACACAGAATATGCCGATATTATCAGGCTGATATGAGCTAACTTCCTTCGATCATGTTATGAGTGTTGTTGTCGTTGCATAGTTTGTCCACCAGGGAGCACTCTGCAACTCCCCTGTTGGCAACACCTATGGTCAGAACAAAAATATCCACCACAAAACACGGCAATCAGCTGACATAATCAGTTGTACTTTTGTTCAAAGTACTATTTAAGTTGAAAGTTTATTTATTTGTAAAATGCATTAGGTCATTTTATGTTGGTGAGGTCTAGGTTGGTTATGTTGGGTCAGGCTAAATTAAATAATTGACAATAACAAATAACATGATTAGAATTCAATTTTCAAGCAGAAAAATATTAGGCCCATTGTCCCCAAATATGAATAAAGTGTTAGCATAAAGAAAGTATACCCAGTCAATCTACTTTCTACTTTTGTTTGTACAGGTTTGTGGACAGAAATGCTGACCTAGAGACCACCATCGTGTCTGTAAATCCTGCTCGTTGTCACGGTCTTGTGTAGTTAAGGCAAATTGTCTGCTTTGTCTGCTAATGGAGGGTCAGTTGTGGAGAACCGGATGAGGGGTGTACGTTAGTCTGAGGGACATGCTCAATTTCACAGGAGAAAGCTACTCAAGACTTCCTCTCAATCTGATTCTCTGTGACTCCACCTTCTCTGTATGTTTTTTTTCTTCTTTGGTTTCCCCAGGAGCTTCTGCCATTAATTTTAAATTGTTTAGCTTCCCTGTCTTCACACTCCGTTGCTTTCATTATGCTAACACCAAACTGGTGGCAGCTTTAATGTTTTTCTTCACCTTTTTAGATGGGGAAATGGGACTGAGAAAGCTCACCTGCCTTCCTCTAGCTGGCACTTATGAGAAATTGGATTTTAGAAATATCATCAATCACATACGGACAGGACAACTTGTCTGCATTACAGAAAACCATAGATACTCAATTTTATCTGAAAGAAGAAAAAAAAAACACTTTCCATTTCTCATCAGCTGAATCATATGTCTAAAGGGGTGAGTGTGCTGACAAAGGTTGAAAAAACTGCAGTTTTTACAAGGACACTAAATGAGATGGACATTAAATAAATAGGCTGTCATCAGCAATATATCAACTCATAATCTTGTGCATGAACTGACAATAGAACCACACTAAAACTCCAAATTTGCGAAATAAGCTGAAACTATGTTCATCAATTTACAATACATCAAAGCAGCTTTGCTCTAATGAATTTAAGTCAAGTAATCAAACTAAGACTAGTTTTTCAAAAGTTCACATAGTACAAATGGCCTACAATAAAGTGCAATGTCACGCTGAAAGAAAGAAAAAGACCCATCAACTGCATTATGAAAGATGAAAGGCCCTCACACAGTGCTGTATGACAGTAGACTAAATATAAACACAACTACACATATACAGTTCTGAGGAATTTGCCTCAGTTTTGCAACACCCAATATCATAATATAATACGTACACTTTCAGAACTGTCTATTGTCTGATTTCTGTTTCCCGTGGGCCTTTTCACTTTTCCTTCCCAAAGTCTCATATTTCCTGTCCACCAGAAAGGATTTTTCAAATTGCTATGAAAATTCAGCAAGATAACTTCCAAAGCAGATAAAAGCTTAAAGTAGCTTTTCGTGGCCATTGTTAACAGTGACAATTACATCTTCATTAGTATGCAAGATGGCAGTTTATTTCAGGTACACTGATGGAAAAAACGTGTAAAAAAAAGCTATAGAATTTTAAGGGCTTAGCGGGCTTGTTTGAAATCTGCAGAATACAAATTAAGACTGACAAGGTGGTTTTGTTTTCTCTGTTATCAGGGCAGTCTAGCTGAAATACTCCTTGTAATATGTCCTTAAGTGAGATATTGGAGCTGATGGTGGTGGGGTATTTTCAACAAGCAACGCATTACATTGCTATGAGATTATTTCTCTAAGCCTATAATCAGCCATTGATTCCTTTCATGTATGGGAACCCGGATTTAACTCACAGGCCCAAGCTCATACTGTGCAGTTTATTAGTGCTAAAATTACCAGCTGATTAGTTGAACAGAAAACATATCCATTTTTAATTTTGATTCATCATTTTAGTTAGTCAGGTGAAAATAGTAAACACCTGCTGGTTACAGCCTCAGAAATACTGAGATTAGCTTTCTTTTCTTTGCTTCTCTGTCATTATGTAATGACTGTTTTGGGGTTTCTTACTTGCTGATCAGACTAAGTAATAATACAACTCCGAGGACTTAATTGAAATTATTATCGACTGACTCATCAATTAGGTGCTAACTGAAATAATGTACTGTATTTGAAGACAACCCCGTTAAAAACAGTATGTTTGAAAAGACACTGTATTAAAAACACCAAGACCACAAGCATTGCACCCTGAGCTCAAGGTGGAGTGTGCGGAAATGATCTCTTCCACCCTCTATAACCTCAACACGCTGTTCCACTTTGTTTGCATGATTAACAAGAGACTGAGCCGAGGAGAAGATCAATAAGTGCTGGCCTTTTATGGGACTGAGTCTAACATTGTAACCCTACCTTTGTGCCCTTCCTATTCCACAGCCAATTTTGTGATATGATCAATACACATCAGTAATTGGATATCTGGGCTTCTTGTGGCAATTCCGTGGCAAAGACTTGAAAAATCCATGGCCAGTACAACACATAAACACCTCCTCCTATACTTAGCTGCTACCAGGCAGTGCATCATGGGTACATATTATCTGTTTCATTTGGCAAAGATATAGAGAAAATATAAAGCTGTTTATCTTTCCCCCAGAAAGAGGCTGCTTATGTGTCAGAGTTTGTGTTTGTGTATGTGTGTACTGCATGAGGGTGGGGGGGCTACTGCTGTGCCTCTCCCCGGAGCACAATCCAGATCCTAATCTGTTCTCTACCACAGGAAACAGCCACAATCAGCCTACCACCACAACAACTTGAATTAGACTCCCGGCAACCATACTGTTCTGACAACAGCTCAACATGTAACAGGCTGAGTGTCATTACTGACAGTCGTGGATGAAGACAGATGCCAGTCAAGGCCTCTTAAGGAAAACTGACAACTGATTTACAACTAAACAGTCAAAATCAATTAAAAAAGATGAAAAAAGAATCGCCTGTGGTCTGGTTTTAGAAGAACTGCAGGGGAGGGATTCAGCCATCTGGCCCACCGCTACAGAGACGGGACTGTGGCCTCCTCTTTCACATTTCTCTGAGGAGTGATGGCGCCCAGCAGAGCATAGTTGGATCTGGAAAAATTCAGGCGCCATTCCACTGCATGCCCATGCTAATCACCCCCAACAACCACTATGCAGATGGAGCCTCCTTAGAAATCAGATGGTGTCCATAAGGCACCATGACCTCTTTGTCCATCTCTAGTGGAATGACAAAACTGGCGGCGTGTTGTCGTGGTGGATCCGTTTCCTCAAAGTGTAATGTGTAGATATGACAAGGTAAGATAATTATGAGACGATCCTAACAAAGCGGTCTCCACTCAAAGTTTTCACATATACAAGAATTAAATTAGAATTAGACGAAACGCTCTCCACTCTTGACACTGAAATGCTCTTTAGTTGATTTGCTGTAAGCTGCCTTTACATGACATCACTTAAATTCTCCCCCTCAGCCTTAGAGATTAGGTCAACTCGGAGTTCCCCGCATAAACACTGCGCTCGCATTTCAGACTAACAGCACTGCCTGAGGAATGCAGAGAAGAGAAAGAGGGAAGAGGCAGATGAATGGTCCACAAGCTTTAGGTGGGGGAGTGTTTTTTAAATGCACATGATAAACTGCATGGGCTCTGGCTGTCTATTGAGACTGGCTGAGTCACATTCAAGCCACTATAAAATACTAAATGAAAAAAAGGGTGAGATGATACATAATAATATGATGTATTGCAATGTGGTTCAAAAACTTGCATCATAGGCCGGAAACACTTTATCACTTTATCTGCTATAGCTGTAATTACTCTTTATTAGACTTTAGATGGCATTGCTACCAAAGCTAGTCTGCCTTTTACATGTTAAATAATTCAAAACTCATCACTGCCCAGTAGCACACGAGTAAAATGTTTTTTTCCCATCTTGCTTGGCCCCAAATTAATTTCTTCCTCTCCCATGATGGTGCAGTAAATTCTGTCACTGGTACCACATTCAATCACAACCAGGATATAGGCTTTTTACCGATATAGATATTTGAAAGTTTATAACATCTCATGATATATTATCCCATATTCATTTATTTTATTTTATGTAAACAGACATCCATTCTTTTGAAGTAGCTAACGCATTAGCTAGTGAGCCAACTAGCAAACAATTCTGAGCCTTTTCGCCAGGTGTGTGTGGTTCATTGGACAAACAGTCTTTCAAACGAGAAACTGCAGTCTCATGTCATGACGCCAGACCAGAATCAGCTAACTCATGTGAATTGGGTGAGATCGAAGGTCTGGACCCAGGCAACTCCACCCACGCTGCTAGACTTTTCCCGTTTATGAGTTCTCTCATGAATCAAATCGAGCTGTATGATTAACACATGGTCACGTCCATACAATACATGCACTCTGGTGATTTTAAGACTTTTAACGCTCAGCCCTCGGTTGTTCAGAAGCAGCCTTTCCACCCAGATTGTCTCATCCTGACCCACATGTCCCGCATGCCCCACATTGACATTGGGGGTCATGCAGCTAAGAGCTCACTGCTTGTGGATGCAGACCATTTGGATGCTTTTGGCTTTGTCTGAAAGAGTTAAACTGTGCAACAATCAAGGGTAGGGCTTTAAAACTGGATTCAGTCGACCAACATTCACCAGTTGCACCGTAAAAACTATATTAATTAGCATTTAATCATTATTATTCCCAGATTATGGAATCATTTATTGTATTGTGTGACATTCCTTCTTTAAACATTGGGTTATTCTCAATGCAAACAAGAACCTAAGCGTTAGCATTGGGTCTAAAATCTGCTTCAGTGCTTGTAGTAGCTGTGAGTTGTGTTAGATTCAGCAAGTGCAGTTGTGCCAAGCATTTACTATATGTAGAAAGTCAAAAATAAAGGGTCTTGTTTGAATTCCAAATTAACTTCCTGTTTCTTCATCCCCACGGCACAAGCAGTATGCCTGCAGATTTGCAGTAGCGCATGTGTGACCATTCTTTTGCACTTAATGAATATCGATCTTAACTACTATGTGATTCATTCCACTGCTGCATTATACGAGTACTTAACTGTTTTGCTATTTACATCTGTGATACGCATTCTTCGTCTCCCCACAACACCACAAGCAGCATGCTTTTACAGCCTCATATTTATTTATATTTGGAGAGCCCCTGGCAGACTGCATTTAGAGGCAAACATCATCATCATCTTAAAGGAATATTTCTGTCTTACATGTCACTGCTCTATTAGCTTCTTGCTCAATGTGAAATTAATAATAACATAACATGCATTAAATGGGAAAAAAAATATTGGAATGTGGAAAAGGAAAACAACACAGCCAACTTTTCACTATTGAATAATAACTATATTCAATAGCAGGTTGTTGTTCGTGGTGGGGTCAGGATGTTAGCTACTACTTGATTACATATTAGAAGCAGAAAGTGCTATTAATATATCGAACTTTAGGAAAGTGAATTCTGTCTCAAGTGGTTCAGTGGCAGTTTGTGTCCTAGAACTTTTCTGGCCAGTCAAAGTTCAGATAGTTTCGACATTCAGCACACAGAAATACAATACAATAATGATTTGAGTTCATCAAACTACATGATTTCCTCAGTGTGCTTCATCATGCTTTATTTTTTTAAAAAGGTGTTTAACAGGTTTGACAATAAACAGATGTTCACACCTGAAGTGGCCTTTTATTGTGGTCAGCCTTTGAAGGCACACCTGCGCAATACCCATGTTGTCTGATCGGCATCTTGATGTGCCACACCTTTGATGGATGGATTATCTCGGTAAAGGAGAAGTGCTCACTAACACAGATTTTGACAGATTTGTGAACAATATTTGAGAGAAATAGGCCTTTTGTGTACATAGAGAAAGTCTTAGAACTTTGAGTTCAGCTCATGATGAGGTGTCAAAAAAGGAAGTGTTGCGTTTATAATTTTGTTCAGTGTAGTAGTCCAGTAAACAATATATTACATACTTACTTGCTTTTTTGGCCAATATTTTCATAGGCTGAATGTCACACAATCACTACACTGTGGAAGCAAGGGCCACAGCAGTATAAACAAACCTTTCAACACCCCTAAAAAACCAACAATGTCTGCACAGACCTGAAAAATCCAACTGACAGCTGATCCAGCTGTGCAGTAGTCATCCAAAACAGAAATTACTTCAGGTTCATGACATCTCATTTCTCTAAAATACCTCTCTCCTCACATCTTTTCCTGCATCTCTTCTCACTTCTTCGGTGGGAGGGACTAAGCTGCAAGTCAGGGAAACGCAGAACCGCTTAAGGGAATTAGCAAATACCTACGAATAAACTTTATTTCAAGACTACAAATTCTTATTGGGCTTCCAAGAAAATGTCAAAACGTGAAGAGAAGCAGCTAGGCAGAAGCATCCAAAATTCTCACTATTGTTTTTTTAGTCTGTCTTACTTCTGTTTCTAAGGGAATATTTATTTTTAGGCCAAGTGGATACCAAGACTGTCCTTCAACTTGACAAAGTTCAAGCTCCTTCCTGCTGCAACGCATCCGCCCTAATGGACTGATCTTGAATGGGACACTGAATTTCTACCAGCTCCGGGAATATGGCTCTGCACTCAGCAATGCAATCTTCCCTCAGTGAGAGCCCCATAGAAATCAGTGCATTGCTAAGGATTATTATGTATTTATCTTAACAATCTAGGTCTTCATAGCTTTAGCTATCATTTTTATTGATATGATGATATAATTTTGCTCACCAGGTCCATTATTGATTATAACAGATGGGGCAACATCACTACAAAAACAGCATCACATGGCCACACTAGTTGTGAACACAACTCCAATTTAGTTATATTATGTAAACCACATATTTGTAGGTGAAGTGTAACAGTAAAGAAAAAAACTACAGCAAGAACAGCAGTTCAATTGTGAACCAAAAAGGCTGGCTGAGTGATCTAGATTTAATTTTCTATTAAATACGTAATGAGCAGGAGAGCCACTGTTCTGCCCATAAATTAGACAGACTTTGTACATATAGAATTGTTAAAGTTAAATACAGCCCCGAATTGTAAGTCACTGTGACAGAGGCATTGCCTGCCAGTGACATTGGCAGGTTGAGACAAAAGCTATTTCCATTCCCTGAAGAAATGACACATTGTTTATAGGTCAGTTGTGGAAATGTCAATACACAAGGAACACAAACATCAAAAGTTATAGTTATAACGATTTTCATGACCTTAGAAGTAGGATTAGCTCACACAAAAGGTTAGGAAACGCTGGCCTAGACCCATTCCCTCCTTGTCAATCCCATTAGCTTCCAGTGGCACAGTCCCAGCTGTGCAACCCAGGACGTGTCCGTAACGAGCTCCATTAGCAGTATTACCTGCATCCGGCAAGGCGCTGGGGTCACAGGGTCAACAGCAGACCAAACGCTGAGATTAAATTACCCCTGAGGGAGGCATGGGTGGGTGGTTTGTCTACAGTAGCCACCCCCCACCCCATACTGGTCACAAACAGAGATTTCAGAAAAGTAGGCTGTCATTTACCATGTTGTTTTCTGGTTCATACACTCTCTCTGATCTTATTTCTAACCCTGCAGAGCTCTTTTAAGACAGAGCTCTCAGTGCAGTTGTGGATCTAGAGTCAGTGGAGTTCCTGGGCTTAGCCCTGAAATCTTAACTGTCAAAACAGTCCTTGCATCTCCTAATATGTACAAATGAACAAATTCAATAACATTGCTATAATTCGAACAATGTCTAAGCCTTTAATCCATCTGTACTGCTTTTTTTATCTCAACTGATTTAAGGTGGTGTACCTTATGGTGTGTGCATTATTATGATTTACTGTCCAGGACTTGCTTTCTAAGAGCGTGTATGGTTTATAATCATAATTTCACATGGAAATACAATCGGCACACAAAACATGCACTGCAAAGTGTAATACTATGTTGAAGTTACCAGTTTGAACAAAACAATTTCTCTCCGTTTTCTGTTTTGTCAGTGCTTTGCTCTGACTATTCCATTTAAAACAGATGAGTTCCCATGCAGCTATGATCTGGGTTTAGTACAAAGGACTTAAGCCTGATAAGCTCACCCCTTGCGCCTCCTATAGTTATAAGCATGACCTACAGAGAACACTGAGTGTATCATGTGATCAAGACTGTATGAAACTGTGATCAGAACTCTCAGTGCAGGAATTCTCCAGGAAATTCTGTTTATTTATTACCAGCAATCAAATATCTACTAGGCTATATACAGCCCTCACATTATTGGAAATATTTGATTTTTTTATGTGACAACACTAAAGAAATGACACTACTTTACATTGTATATATTTTAAAAATACAAATACAATACAAATACAATACAAATATTTACAAAAATGTGAGGGGTACTCACTTTTGTAAGATACTGTATATATAAAAAACATGTGATTAAGAACACTGTTGAGTGTAGTGAAAGACTAAGTAAGAGGTCACAAAAGTTGAAGCTAAGGAGAAGTAGCTACAGTCTTTCAAAATACTATCCTTTAGAAGAAAATATTTAAACCTCCCTTAATGAATACTTCTCACAATAACATTAAATAATAATAAGATGGCTTTTCAGCAAAAAAGCTGTGGGAAACCCACTGTGTTCTGTCATCAAGAAGCAGACATGGAAGATTAGCAGTTAGCTTCTGGAGAAAGTTGAAGAGCTTACAAGCTACAGAGCCACATATTATTTTTCCTCAAATGTTGGTGGAGACTAATGAAAAACTAAAAGGTGAGTTAATATTCACGCAAATTCGCCAGGTGTCAAGAAACGCAACACCAAAGAAATGCTAACGTTGCTTCATGACTGCTGGTAGGCAACAGTTAGCTAACACAGATTACTGAGGAAAACACTGATGTTCATGATTATCCATGTTTATAAGCAAGTCTGATAAACTAAGCTAAAGTAGTAGTAGTAGTTAAAGAGAAATTACACAATAAATTCATTTTCCCCACTGTAAACATAATCACAATAAAATCTGTAGGCATATGATGTTAACACAGGATTTTTCCAACAAAATTCATATATGCATAAACACCTTCTCAAAATAAGCTTGTGTATGGTTTTGAAAGTGTGGCTTAGCCACATTCTCTGGCAAATTTGTTGAAAGGCATCAAGTTTGTCCAAGTATGAATAGCAGCATACTTTCCCATAATTCAGATCAGCTCCTGTTATTTGCCAGGAGCAGACAATATTTCTGGTGGGAGCTGGACAAAGAGAAAGAACCTCAATTACTGTGAGTGGAAGCGGCAAGCTCTGTGTGAGATCTGGTGCCCTGTGGAGCACTGAGAAGCTCCAGGAGAGCTCTGGGCTCGGCCAACAGCGATTCAGTCTGAACACAGGTACTGTAACATCACACACACGCGCACACACACACACACACACACACACACACACACATTACAAGCAAGTGCGCACACAAAGAAACAAAAGCACAGCAGCATACACATACATATCCGCCTGAGTCATCCCGAAGGCATTCACAACTACCTCACAAACAGGAAAAAAAAAAAAAAAGAGTGAAAGAGAGAGAAAGGCCAAGTTTAAAAAAAAAAACACTACAGAACACACAACAGGCTTCAGAGGGCATGGCTCTGTCTTGTCTTTCAGACGCAGCCTGAGGCGCTGGATTCTTCATATGTACACTTTGAGCTGCAAAGCATATCCAAACACCAGAGCTCATTAAGCATCCATTTACGACCTTGAGGTGAAGAGGAAAGCCTCGCCATGCTTTTAGAATACAATCAGGGATTTATTTGACCGCCTCAATGAAGGTCATCTTGACAGCTTCTTTGCAAGAAATACTTCGCCTCCTCCGCTCCCCAAAATAAATAATAAATCTGAACCCACAGTTTACATGAGAAAACAACTTCACATAATTTTCCAAATGTTCGTTGGCCACACTGAAACATAAACAAAAACATGAAAATTGCTAAATCTCCTCTTCTTCTCCCTCTTTTGGGTGGCAATTCTCTGACGCTCGCCACAACAAACCATCTGTTACCATTTGTTGCCATGATATTAATACTGAAACACACACTGCTACAGTTACTTCAGATGTCACACACATTTTTGTTTAACACTTCACGTGTACATATGTTTGATAAATGGAAGGAAAAACCAACATGAAGTGTCTTAGTATGCAATAAGGCCACCACAAGCCCCCAGAACAGTCTGGGAAACTCTATTGGCGGTATGAACACCATTCCTCCAAGAGATAGTCCCTCATGTATAGACACCACCTTTATTTAATGAGGTAATCTCACTGAGATCAAGATCTCTTTTGCAGGAGAGACCTGAGTACAACAGATAGAAAGAAAAACAAGCACAGCCAGACATAACAAAATGATAAATAGCACCAGAAGCATCACTACATAGATTTGAAGATGTATTATTTGGTGTTATGGAAACGGTGGGGGAGAGCCTTGTCTTACACGTTGGTCCAAAATATTCCATAGGTGTTAAACTGGATTCCATAGCTGGAAACTGGACATTTTACTTAATTTTATATCATGCACAAACCTGGCACATTGTATATATTTGTTGTTAATTGTTAATCGTTGTTGTTTTATATATATATATTATATATATTATTTTTCTTTATTCTTTTAATATTCTTATATTCTGATTCTTCTGATTGAAATCTGGTGAATGTAAAGGCTGTAGCATTATGTCAACGTCATTTTTATTGTCTGTATATACAGTTCAGTGCTTATAATTTACTTCATGAATATCAAAATGAACTGTGTGACTTCCCCACTCTGAACTGGAAGAATGCTTGAATGGACATTTCCCCTTTTAGCCACTCGAATGCACATTTTCAACCATTATTTATTCAGTCCAGTTCTGCTGGGTGCTGATTTGGCGGTCGTCTTCCTCATTTCTATGCCATTATTACAGACACATTCACACCTGCAAGTCAAGCAGAGACTTCAGTAAGTCACCTTTCAGCTTCGCTCAAGTAAGGTGCCAATTTGGTTTGTATTATTTCACAGGCAGTCCAGAGTTTTATACATTTTACTCACTTCTTAATAGCAAATGTCAAATGTTTATAGAGTTGTTTGAATGACTTATTCTGATCGTGTGGTGTATTCACAGTTACTTCCATCCTTGTTCAATTCTGTTAAACATCACAGGGGGATGGATTGATCCCAGAGGTCACCAGGCTATCACAGGGCTGACACATAGAGCCACACTCACATTCCCACCTACGGGCAATTTATGGGTCAGTTCACCGAACCTACTGTACATGTCTTTTGCCTGCCGGAGGAAATGCACTAAGGCGAATGATTATTTTCAGTTGTTTTGTTTAGAAAAATGTCCAAAAACCATAAAAGGTCATCAGAAACTATTTTAAGTTCACAGAGTCACCAGAGCTTGCACCTTCAAGTTCTTTGTTTTGTCCCATTATCAGTCCAGAACAAGGATATTCCGTGTTCAGCGAAATAAATCAAAGAAAAACAGCAAATGCTCACATTTGAGAAGAAGGAACCGGCACATGTTAAATAACATTCTATCGATTATGAAAAAGTCTGTTGACCAACTATTCAATTAATTTACTCAGCGTTTCTGCACGAAATACCAATGCAGACGTGGAGAACCTTTCCAGTCTCAAAGCACGTGCCAAAACACCCACCATCAAAACATTCAAATGTCGAATCGTAAAAATGTAATGTAGAAAAATTTGTGGTTGGTGGGTGCACTTAACAATGTGGCATTACAATCACAGATTCGGTGATTGCTCATGTGCCATTTTAAGGACACTTACTAAAAAAAAATGCCTTACAGAAAAATACAGCATGACCTCAGTGTTGCTACAGTGACTTCTCTCTACAGAATACACTTAAAACACAGTGATTATGCACTGGAGCACAAGCTGGGATCAGTGCCAAAGTATAAAGCATTATTGTGATTAGAGCCTGTTAACAGCAGCAACTGAACAGAATCAGTGGGTCACTTGAAAAAGGAGAAGCACGTCCCTTTTGACTTAATGTTACTCTTTCACCAAAAGCCCCATTCTGATGCAGGTCACACAGCATCATTACCTCTGTTAACACCTACTCCCTGTGTTAAAAATATCTGAAGATACTATGACTGTTTAACAGTGAGGCATATTCAGAGACAAAACTCAATTTCTGAAACTATTAATCTCCATGCAAGTGGATCCATTTGGGGTGAAGAGAAATGTCTGTTGTGAGCAAATAACGTAATCACTCTGCTGAACCTCCTCTTCCTTTGGCTAAGCTAAATGAAGTCTCTGTGTGTTCTGGGTGTTAAAGCACATGCGGCCTGACCTTTCCCTTATCATAAATCACATACTACTGTCCTGCTGCCAGGATTTAGTTTAACCCAATTTGTCTGGGAGGACACCCCTTCCACTCTCACTGCAGATTCACACACTGGAACTGGGAGCATGGGATTAGTGGGCGGATCAAAGCGTGCCATCCAGACATCTCTCTCGTCTTGTAATCATGGAAGTCAGTAGCTTCTGGAGCTGATAAGTCGAGGCTACTGGTGGTTACTAGGCAAAGAGAGTGAGAGAGAGAGAGAGAGAGAGACTAGAGCTGCAGCTAATGTTTATTTTCAGTGATTAATCTGACAATTACTTTTTAGCACTTAGTCCATGAAAAAATCCCATCACATGTTCCCATAGCGCAACGTTAACTTTTTTTTGTCCAAAAAGCAGCAAATCCTCACATTTGAGGAGCAGGTACCAGCGAATATCTGGCATTTTGCTTGGTAAATGACTTCAAAGATTTTTGTGCTTGACCCGTTTTAATTACCCTGGCCTCTTCGGGAAGGCCAACTCTTCTGCATTGGATGTCAAAAAGTCAAAACTATTCCACATGATATGGAAACACATTTACAGAAGCCTTTTTCTCACCTATAATAAGCATATTGTTTATTTTACCGTTGTGCTTAGTGGAGATAAAATCCTGAGGCTTTGTGCTTTTAGGCGATTTGTCTGGGTTGTGTGAGTATTCAGCTGGATGCCGTCCCAAATAACATCACAAACCCCGTTCTCAATCTGTATTCTGCTGCTTGCTCAGGGTTAATCTATTAACCAAAGTTGTAGTCGTTCCATTTTCTGTTGATCAACTCTCGGACTTACTATTACTTGAAACTTAAAGGTAAACTGTATTAGAAAGACGAAGCCAGCAACACAGACTAAAAGCCAGGCAGACAGACGCAATACACACACATTCCCACACTATTATGACAGAAACGGGTCACGGAAGGTGTGCCAAGAACATCAGACAAATGTGCTGTCAGAGGGCAATCACTCTGGTGTGATGGCAGTTTCAGCTTCTGTGGGCATGACTATGAGAATAATCGAACACAGCCTGCATGCGGGCAACCGTGATCTATACACAGTGCCAATGCCCACACTTCTCATCATACACTAATGGAGGCTTAGTGGTACTTCAGACCAGGCTACATGGTGAATAAAGGTCAACAGAAATGTTTGCCACAGCATACATTTGCTCCGCTGCTGTGGTCATGTAAACTCCTGTGGCACCCGACACTCACTCATACTGACTTTGGGAGCATGAATGAGCTGGAGTGGCGAGGCGAGCTTTATATAAACTGAGGCGTGTGACAATCCAAACCTCTAATCATACCACCATGTAGACTTGTGTTATGTTGGAGTCTTAACTACACACCAAGGCGGGTTATTCCTCTTTGAGATTCTCCCCAAAGGACTTACAGTAAACTTCAGTTTGTCTTTTCCCTCCTACTCTTCTGCGATACGACGTGGGGTAACATTTAAAAGCAAAACAGTCCTCAGCTTTGGGTTTAAACGGCTGGCACCAAACAGGTGGGGTTAACTAAATTAAGAACATTGGCAGCTAAACTTTGCGCTGCCACACCTGCCTCTTTATTAAAAAAAATTTTTTTTATATGATTTAATCTAGGGCTGGACTGATCACATTCTCTTCTTTCAGCAGATTATTTTTGGTCCCTTCCACACAGAACAAGACTGACTGGATTATACTCAGCTTCATTTCACCGGCATATGTGACATTCCTGATGACCTGAATGAGAATGAGACAATCTTACAAAGGTTGCAGTGCAAAGGCTGCTACTGGAGTGCGTTTAACAATATTACACTTCTTTGTAGGAAGCCAAGGAAAAACTGTTCTGGAGACATGATCATCTTGAGATCTGCCAGTAGGCAACCAACCCTGGCACCTTGTTCCTTCACCTGTGCAAACCTGAATGGACCCTGCATGTGTTACCTAGCACCCATATGCACCATGAGCATCTACTAAATTGCTGTATTATCACAGATACACTGATAGTGGCTGGGCAGGGGCCAAGAAGTGGACTTGTTGTGACAGGAAGGTTTCTGGTTAAAAATCTGTGGGCCAACTGGAAAAACTTTAGTATTGCTCTCCAAACAAACAAGGCAACGCAGGCAGCCCCACGGTGTGAATGAGAAGCAGATCAATGCAAGAGTGTATGCGCAAACACAATACATAGCCTGGATGGGTCAATCAACCCATCCTATGCTTGTTTGAAGTTTACACCGAAGCCGACTCACCTGTGACATCTGGGGTCTGAAATTTATCTCCTTCAGGTCCACTGATCCCGGCGAGAGGTTGTGCAACATCTGGCACAAGAGCACCCCGTCTCGCAGGGCCTGTGCCAGGTCGAAGACGGCCGCCGAGGGCCACACGACCCGGTGGTTCGGGGGCAGGACCTTGCAGTCTATCAACCACCGCCCGCATTGTCTCCACTCCTCCATATCGGCTCCCGAGACTCTCCTCACAAAGTCACCGAGTCCACGAACTGGTTCACACAGCGGGCTGAAAGCGGTGGCTCACGGCGCGCACGCAGGCACTACTGTCGGTTCCCTACCCGCGCCGGGGCTCTTAATCATTCACTATCAGCAAGATGATCAGGCAATTTCACAACTGTAAGTTAATCGCAGTAGGTCACCACACTAAATCCCCATCCTGGGCGCATGGCAGCTCCGCTGTCTTCACAACATGGAAATGATGAAGGCGTGAATAATAAGACTAAAATAATAACACCGTTTCAACAGATCCCGTTCAGCAGACGGCAGCGATGTAACCTGAAAGCAGAGACGGACTATGGGAATTTTCTTCTCTTCATTCTTAAAAACTTTCTTTAGCATATCCAAAAGGCGTGAATGAAGGGTTACAATTGTGGCTAATATAACAGCTGGATGTAGCGGTTTGTCAAGTGTCGACTCCACTGCTGTCTCACATTTCGGTGGACCAGCACAGCCCAGCTATACAATGTGGAGGGGTGGAAAACGGCGTTTCAAGTCTGTTTAGTTGATGAACCAAAGCCTGGAGTCACCTACCGCATTTGCATTTTACGTTTCCTCTAAAGTTAAACGTAGAAAACCAGAACTTCCCGTAATTTCCAGCGCAAACAATGAAGAGGAGATAATACACAGAGCAGTCTTTCTACAGCGCCAGGATCACCCTCTTCCCACAACACAGTCTAAACAACGTTCTCCCGGAGCGGAAACATGTCCAGGGGAAAATACATATCAATGTTTACATTTATCCGGTTAACGTTACTTTGTTTTGCGCCTTTACGCACGCCCAAAAATAGCGTTACGTGTGTACACAGCTTTGCTTTTCAGTGATTTCCGCCTCCCTTCCGCTCGTGTCCTCCCTGTCTCGCGTCTCCCTCTCCTCGTTCCCCTTTCGGACGGGGATGTTTTACGGTTCCCCCCAACTCCCGAGCCGAGCCGCACAAATCCCGAGGAGAAAGCGTCCCAGGGCTTCTCGCTCGGTGCTCACCCGGGAGGTTGAACGAGCTCGCATGTGCTGATTATCTCATGCACGAGCTAAAGAGTTGAGCGGTGCGTCCACACTTTTGTTAAAGTGGCTCCATACTCCAAGAATGTGACTTTCAGGGAATATTTTTGAACTGGCAGTTGTGGACGCGCCCTCTGACGGATGCAGCGCATACTGCACGGGCTGCTGAAACAAGATGATTAAAGGGATAGTTCAAACAAAACACACAATTAAACTAATTTCATGCCTTAAGTGCAGTGCCACCTCTTCATAATGACAGCTTTCGTGTGATTATATGAGATTAGGGAATATTTCTCTGGTAAAGTAGTATTAAAGTATATAAAGTGAGTATTCACTTGATTATAATAAAACAATGTTTTCTGATGATTATTGTCAAAATCAGTCACAGCAAGTGTGCAGCCAAATATTTTACAGAAAGCCAGCATTATGAAATATGTTGGCATTTACCAGGAAAAGAGTGTATAACTAAAAGGCACTACTGAGTTGCATTATGGGAAAGGTAGGATCCACTGTTTTTGAAGCTTGGCCTACACTAGAAACTAAAAAGTCATGATATGTCCGCCCCCGCTGCCTTTATTTTTACCTTTTTAATTTTAAATATTGTCTCTTGCAAGTCCCGCCATTAAGTGCAATACTTTATCGCTGGAGTGCCCCTTTAACTCAGTTTAATACGATTTTATTTATATAGCGCCAAATCACAACAACAATGTAATTATGAACCTCACCACAACACACCCTCAGATACAAACAGGTATTAAAACAGGTATGACATTACAGAGCATCACAGGTGTTTTTACTTTTAGGTGATCGTCCATGAGATCATTCCATGAGACCACTGTACTAACAGTAAAAGTGATATTGTCTAGGTCAGTTGTTCTCATATATTGAGACAATTGTTCAATGTATTCTCATGGTGAGAGCCATGTGGTCTTCACAATAGTACAGATTTTCTTTAAATCAACTAACAATGTGAAATTGTCAGCACACTTATTTAAAATACATTTAATTTCGGGGTGGTGGTGGTGGTGGGGTTCTTTTGGAGGGGGGTAGGTGTCAATTAAGGTGCAGGTTAGGTTAAGTATCATAAAAACACACCACACAAGCCGCTACATTTACCATAGTTGGAAATGCTCTCCACACTCCGCTACTGAAAAATGTGATTGGCTTGTCAGGACTTGCTCCATCATACTTTCCTTTTTGGTGATGCCACAAAGTCTGGGCCAACACTTTGAAAGTGGCATATTTTAGACCACATTTGTATTTTCACAAATAGGTCTTTTTTTCACAGAAGACATTTACACATGCCACTGTGAAAAGCTTAGTGAAGTAAAACAATTAATGATGGCTGAATTCCATTTAGCTGCTTAGCTTCAGTGCCCTGGTATCATGCACGTTGGCTCACCGTCACACTGTTATGGCTTACTGGGACACTTAAATATAATGGAGACATCAAAATGTTATTAGTAACACCTGTGCATTTCCTACCATGCTGTGGAACGGCATATTACACTTTGTTGGCTGATGCAGGCTATTTTCCAAGTTTTACAAAGGCTGGTTTAAACAACAGGTCTTCACACAACCTTGTACAACCTTGACCTCTCTGCACAGTAAGATAACATGTATTAACGCTGCTATAATCAATATGTTTTATTTTAACAATGGATCAAATGACTATGTGAAGGGGGTTGCTCATAGTGACAACCCTGCAGGTCTCTGCAGCTCTATGGAGTGGTTCACCATCTCCCAGCTAATTGTTTGGGTTTCACTGTCAGCAGCTTCACTTGGTTGACTCTCTCTGCTCTCATCAGCATCCTTTTCAGACACAGGAAGCAGCTGTTTTCAGCACAAAAACTACAGAAAAAACACCATACTCCACCTCCCCAGCATTAAATGGCAGACAGACAAAGATAGAGACTGGTTAGGGAACATTGTGGATCATTTAGCAGCCAAAAAACTGATATTTCCCCCAGGATTTGGGGGAGGGCAAAACAAAGCTCAAAGGAGAGTGAATGTTGGACTTTCATCATGTGGCTAGAATATAAAGTTTTTTTACTGTCAGCGCAAAAGGTTTTGAATTTGAAATGTTTGAAATGAATGTTGTATGCAAAATTTAAAATTGCATTTTACAGATTGAAATTGAATATAATGGTTTGAAACTTGCTTTCAACTTTTGAGTATTATTTCAATTTCAGTGGAGTTTCGGTGGAATTCAAAATTCAGTTCCAAATCAGAGGCACTCATCTCTGACAAGAATAGAAGGGGTCTGAGTTTGTGCGGTCACTAAAATAACTCCATACTATGCTAATGTTGCTTTATATCTGCCTGATTTGTAAATAACTGTTTGCCATATAAATTTAACAGTTATGTCAGTGTTGCTTTTATGGCTTGTTTCCACTACTCCCAAATGGAGTCTTAAAAAGGCTTAAAAAAAATCACATTTCCTTACCTTTGTTCTTCCTTTCACTCTAAATGCAATCATCTACACACCTTGATCCCAGATGCCCTCTACAACTATTCATGTTGTCTATGAATACTGACCTAATCCCTGGCCACTGTCACTCAAAACAACTTTTTTGCGTGTTATTTTATATTTTTTCTTTCTAGTTGCCTTTTGCTGTTTGGATACTTTTATTTTGTACACTTCTTGTTCCTTTCCCAATCTCTTTCCTCTTCCTTAGATTTCCCAATGTCAGTCCTTGTTAATAAAATAATCTAATGCTTGGTCAATTAATCACTTCATCGTCATTAACATCAATATACCACCTGTTTCTTGTTAAATCCTCTTTGTCATGTCTCATTACTTTCTCAACTCAGTCATCATCGTCCCTTGCCACCTTCAGATTTCCACAGGGACGTAACACATTTGGCAAATTTATCGCCAATTGTAAAATAGAACGGCACAGCAAAGTGTGGTGTTCTGTGCTTCTTTTTGTATCTGAAAGAGGATTTTTAAAGACTGCAAAGCTGGATTTATACATGAAGAACATGTACAAGCTGACACATTGAAATTATAAAAATACTATAATGGCAGCTCTTTAAAACGGACATGAGTTTTGTGGACGTTTTGCCTACCAGTGTCGGATGCATCTTATTCATCAGCCACCTGTGCTGCTTGGTTTGGGACTGGCCTCCCAGTAAAAAATTGCCTCCCACCCAAATGTTACAACTCCACTTGGAGTCATGAGCGGGTAGAGATTCAACACACAAGATGTTTTACAAACCATATAACTGAACTACAGCAGCGGAACCAAAAAGTTTACCATCCTTTTATCTGAGACAATACTCGCTGCTGTTTGGTACTACCCATGACCTCATACCAACAGAGTCCTCCACGAGGAGGGAGTGAAAGCATCACTTCTTCCCCCTGCAATTATCCAGAGAATGAGCCTCTCAAGAGTAGGCCCTCCAGGCTGACAATCAATTGCTTAGCTGACATGGACTAGGTTTTCACTGACATTAAACAGATCAATTCAAGTTCTCTGGCGCACCCACTCTCTTATGCACCTGCTGGCCTTAAGACACCTCTGACTGCAGAGTGGGGGATTCATCTATATCTTCACTTAGGCATCAACTTTTCCCGTGATGGCTGCCGGCCATAAGAATCTAACTGATGTCCTGTTTGACATTGTCCTGTTTCATTAATGGTCAAACAATTTAACACCCAGACAGAAAAGCCTTATACCCAATATTTGCAGAGTTTGTAGGGATATGGAGAAATCACCTCAGGGTTTTGGGCCACAAGGTTTAATCACATTTACCTACCAGCAGACCAAAAATCATGGATAAGTTTACATGGGTGCTGTTGGACATCAGGATAAGACCCCACAAAACATACAATCTTTATCTACAGAGCATGCAGTATGGGCATTTGGAGATTTTATCCCTTGTGGTTTTATCATTTGAGAAATGTATAGCCAAGGTCTTTTATTTCAGCAACAGATCCGGAGAAACTCATCCATGCTTTTATCTCCTCCTGCCTTGACAATTGTAACTCCCTATATACCTGTCTCAGTCAGAAATCTAGGCCTCAGTCTAGGCCAAAATCCAAAGGAAACAGGGCCTTTGCTGTCAGGGACCCTTACACTCTGTAACAATCTACCAGAGCAGATTAGGCTTGCAGAGTATGTTCCTGGTTTCATCTAACTTCTCAAGACGCACTTCTACAAAATGGCTTTCACAGTGAGATGCGTGATGTATATCTCCTTAATATCTACACTGACTTGTTTATGTTTTATACACTGTTGTAACCCACTGTGAAATAAAAAAATTTATTCGACCTGTTTATGTTTTATATTGATTGTTGTAAAGCACGTCGTTACCTGCATTGAAAAGTGCTATACAAATAAAGCTATTACTATTATTATTCCTATACTTGCATTGGTCCCAACCTTCAAGAAATATAGTAAGCAGACAAATACAAGACTTACTGTAATTTTGAGAGGAAGCTATGTTTTAATGCACCACTGATTTAAGATTATACCAGTCCTGAACTCTTAATGGTTAACTAAAACCTGACCTAACTCTGACAAAGCTCTGTAATCTTCCGGCATATAAAAATGGCGGAGCTGGGTGGATTGCTGTTGATAATGACCTTTGCACAATGCATTCTGTGATGTACAAATGTTCTTTGAGTTTGGCCGATGGAGCCATGAGATCACTTAACCTTTAAAGACCTTTTGAACGGCCCCATCAGCCTAAAATATGGCTTATAAATCCATAAGCAGGCCTTTTTTTCTGGGGGAAACTGTGCTGCCCCGCTCACACCAGTGCCAGAGCAAGTTGAAAAAAATCCAACACAAAAAAAGTAGCATTAGCTCAGAGTTTAGAGAAAGCAGTTGCTTGTTCCTATCCTCAGATCTGAAGAGAAAGGATCTTAACCCGTCACAGTTTCAGAACTTTGCAGTTGCCAACTGTACCAAACTATGATTTAACTGATTAGTGTTATAACAATTTGTATACACAGCTGTATAAGTTTGAAAAATGAAGAAGAAAGCATATGTCCTCTGTTAATCCTGTCGAGACAGATAAGTGAAGGTCAAAATATAATAATAACGTGGCTTTTTCTTTAAAGTGCAACAGTAATTCCTTCATGCACTTTTCTGAACACCAACAGGTAGCATTCAATGAAAACAGACAGCAGAAGAACTGGGCGACACATTTAACCTAAATGATAATGTAAGTGGCTTAAAGGTTAGAAAGACAGGGTTTTGACCAGGTTGCCCTAGCTCAGTGGTTGTCCAACTGAACCGCTCCAGGGGGGCTTGGATGTTAAGCAGGCCTTAGGTTGCATGAATATGATTCATGTGGTGACATAAATAAACAAAAGTGTTCGGTTGATAGCTAGGCTACTTTGCTAACGTGAATATTTAGTTTATTATTGGCTACATTGTTAATGATTGATAAAAATGAAATCCACTCTGCTGGGATTGGGGGTGTGAACCTTTTTTCAGCATCTGAAGGGAGCCTTAGGAAAACCAGCTGATCCAGTGATTGTGCTGACTATAAGCTTATGGTCCTGGGTAGCTCCCAGAAGTTAATATACTGTATGTACAGTACATAGCTACTGTATGTGAATGTGCAGTGCTGCAAAATAACATACTCAGCCATTTATCTTGGATAAGTAATGGTTTTAAAATAGATTAATAACAACCATATATTTTGTTACAAATTGAGCATAGTATCAGCTACGTTGCAATTAAGAATTACTGATATGTAACATTAGCATAAATCGTTTATGGAACAAAAGTGCATATGTGCAGTTCATTCAACACATCTTGATCCAAATTGGCATCGCCACATTCACTGAGTCTTTATTTTTTCCTGAATGTTCTCCTACATGGTGGTGAAAAGAAAATGAAAACCAGAGTTCCATTAATCAAAGTAAACCTGGACTTGTGTGACGTGTCTGGAGAGTTGCATAATGTGTGTGTGGTCTTTTTAACATTGGATTCATGTGTTGTGTGAGTGATGGCAGGACGTGGCAGAAATGAATAGTTGTCATTTAAGTAGTGGCACTGATCAATCAATGCCATGGGGAGGGGCATGTTCTATGTGGCACGATGGGAATGCAGGTCACAAAGAGCACATCTCCCTGCAACATGCACAGTGAATGGACAGCGAGGTAAGCTGGGTGGGGGAAAAGTGTAAATAATGAACGGCCCCACAGTGTGCATGCAGTTGGAGCTTCTTAAAAAAAAATCTATCTCAAGTGCTGGTGTGGAAGCACTTAAATACCCTTTCACACTGTTATATTAAAAAAAAAGGCCTTTAGTATACTAAGGGACCTAGAGAATGTATCTCATCTGTTCTTTCTTAAAACTAGGTTTCAATAGTTTTCTCTCAATAAAAAAATCACTTTAAGCTGCATTTCTCTTATAAATGTACTGACAAATGATAAAACAAAACTGCATAGAATATAGGCTAAAATAACCCATTGGAACTGCAGCATTTTCTTGAAAGCAAAAGGGATGCCATAAGTCGTAATACAGCCGAGGGTAGTGCATGATGGCCATCTCCTGGTTGATTACTGAACTGCAAGCAGTGTTGAGCCACAGACATCCAGCTTCTGTGCTCTCATCGGCTCTCTGCTTAGGACCTCTCACACAAACGACCCTGACTGTCTACACATCTCTAGTGCTTCGAGCCCTTATTGGAAGAAGTTAAGCACCAAGAGGCGATGGAGTGTAGGAGGCACCAGCTGTTTGAACTGGTCAGCGTTGGGTGCGTGCCAGTTTCTGCAGAGGAGTTGGCAGGCCAGCTGAAAGTGGAGTAAATGTTTCAGGCAAGAGGGCTTTCTGTCACTGTGGCGCATACTGTTTGCTGAAGGGCATGATATTAAGGGTATTTAACACCTGTTCTGTTATATAAACTACTTTGATTAACAAAAAAATAAACCAAACATACTGGAAGAGTCTCACCCCAGGTTAAAACTGAGTCATTTTATATTAACAGCTACCAAATAGTTAATTATTCAGGACGAATTATTCAGGCGTTATTCTTATGTTTTATTTAAATTACATTATGGTTGGATTATGGTTATGCTGTTCGTCCCATGTTGCCACCAAAGGGTGGGACGTAACACATGGTAACATTGTTATAAGACTTGAATGACATAAAGCAGTCAACACTGTATTATTATCATCATGCAACAAAACTGTGGGTGACATTAATTACAGAAGACATGTTCATTTTGATGACTTACTGATCCCAAGTTTCAAAGTTGTCTTTCATACCATAGTGTTAAGTAGCGTGGACGGAGGGAACTACACAATTACTGTAAAACGCTTCATCTTCAGGTAACTTTTAATGAATGGACTGCATGCAACATGCAAAACAGTGGTGCTGTGGCCCTTCACAGAAGTCAGTCAGCGGAATTGTTAAACCGTTTATTGACTGTTTGGAACAATAAGCACGGACAACAGTGATCAAGAAATATAACAAAATAAACATTTTAGATGTAAAAAATTTTAGGTTGAACATTAACTGCTTTGAGCATCAAGTGCTAAACAGAACACAGCATTCTTCATTATAGAGTCTTATTTTCATAGCGGAGCAAGACAGACCTGCAAAGAGTTACAACTGATAAGCAAACATTTTAATGTAAGCCAATGGCTTAGCGAAAGTCGCATCTATTAGGCACATTTTTTGAGGGAAGTATACCTTAAACTTCCCTTAATACCTGCCACTTGGAAAATTGTTGAGAAAGAAGCCCAACAAAACATCTGTCATGCTGGAGATCACAGTGACTGTTAAAACACAAAAAGGCACGGAGTCGTACTATTTCAATGCTACCTTTTTTGACTGGAGTGACAAATAAACATTCACTGACAGAATTTAAATTTCTAGAGCACGTTCACTATGAAACAGGCAACATGACCAGCCAACTCAGGAAAGATTGGCTACTTCACAGAAAGAGTTGAAGCTGTTGACAATTACATCAATAAAAACAACAACAACAAAAAGACCATATATCTGCTGACGGCTATAATACATTATAGTGTGTTAGAAACTATTTATCAGATATGTATGCTGCTTACAAATGCTAACAAACAAAAAACATACATGCATTTTCCCCCCATTCAGACCAGCGCTAGATAGTTAAAGAACTCCTCCAATTAGGGATAACTAATTTTTAGAAAATGTGTCAGAATTCCAAACACCATAAAACCATCAATATCCACTTCATAAACTTGCAGCTTGCTTGAGGTCCTTTGTTCTTTTCAACATAATCCTTTATCTTTCTGTTTATAATCATGTGCTACGGTAGAAATTATCTTCTTCTTATACATACTGAGATCATCTATTATTACATGGTCCTACTCACAACTCAAACAGGTGCTATCGAGAGCTGTCTAGGGCAACAATTGGATGTTTAAGAGTATCACATTGCATTTCTATGATGCATTTGAAAAAGGCCTATGCTATAATTAAACTGTATGGACAAAAAATGAATGACACAGACAGGATATTGGTTGAACCTCAGATGTTATGAAATGCGCCCTTGCCCAGCCGCATGCCATCCAGCTATGTTGTGAACAATTTATAATGTCTGATAACAAACTCCAGTGGCGGATATTGCGATTTAGAGAGAAGAAGGAGTGAGAAAAGCCAACAGTGACAACAAAGACTGTGTGAGGGAAGTTTAATTTTTCACATATTGAACACATAGCAAAATACAAAAATAAGCATGTTTAACAGTTTTTAAGAACTCTCTTTTGGTAACTAAAGAAGCAATAAATAGAAACTTTACAGTCGTCACGAGTCACTGTTTTCTGAACTGGAGTCGGTGGAGCTGCTGGTGGCAGAATCTGAAGAACTGCTGCAGCTGACATGATGAGGCGCAGCCTGACTGCTTTTCTCTGGATGAAGGAAAGTAAAGGAAGCACCATCACCAAATTAAATGCTACAAGGGCTGATGACATTTTAATATTTTGTGTAAATTGCACTGTAATTAGGGCTTAGGGCTAACGATTATTTTGTTTTTGAATGTTGTTTTTTGTTGTTGCTTTTTTTGCCCTCATGACTGACAAGGTTTGTACTGTAAATATGCTCATATATTAATGCTCAACTATTAAAGCTGGGTTTATTTATTCACAGATTTCACAAATCTAACCATAAGGATGATGGCAGCAAAGCTTCATACTTACTTTGAAATGACTTAAACTTCTTATTCAGACAAGACTTCACGTATTGCTCCAGCTCCCGCAGAGTGGACGGCTTCAGTATCTCAAAGTCGATCTCGATCTCCTCTGGGTTGGTGTCACACATCGAGGGCTCTCGAGTCTGAATGATGTGCACCACCCGGCCCAGCTTGCCGCCAGGTAACCGGTTAATGTCCAGGCTCAGCTGGTGCTTCTCGTCGTATGTCATCGGCAGAGACTCATCATCTGTATCATCCGTGTCTTTGCTTCTCTTCCACAACTGCCTGAAATCCACAACAAAGCAGTCAAAGGTGTCTACACAGAAGTGAGATCCTATAAAAATAGAGTCCTTCAGCTATGTTTAACTTCCTACCTGGAGCTGGAATTTGTACTGCTTTTATTTTGACAGCTGTCCTCTTTCTTGTCCTTGTCTTTTTTCTTCTTTGGTTTAATCACAGGGACTTCAGAGAGGGCAGCGAGCTGTTCATGAACTGCTTTAAGCTGGGCAGAATCAACAGATATGGGCTAATGTGGTATTTAAATAAAAAGTGCCAAGACAAATAGCAACACTAAGAAATCAAAGAATAAGTAGGAGACAGAGAGTAGTTTCTAGGTACTTGGAGGCTTGGCATATGACTGTAAGGCCAACAATATCCTCTCCAAACAACTGAGAGGAGTCAGAAGAAAAAAAAACACGTCATCTGATATACTTCATGCATCTATTTCTCCCTGCTATATATCTGAGTGCCAGAGAATAAGGTGAGACGAATATTTTTGTAAAGGTTATCATAAGGTCCAGGTAGAGTTCAAATCACTGCTGTGGTAGAGGTTCGTACACCGAATCGCTCGCGGTAATTGTGCATGTATTTGTTTACATGCGATCCCATTGTGTTAAAATGAAATGAAAGGGCAGACCTGAAGCTGCTGGATGGAAAACATGCTGACACCGGGATAGACATCAAGTGGGCCCACTTTCACGCTTTGCCTCGCAGACAAGTTTGTGACTAGAGTGGCAACATTACTGGTTAGACTTTAACAATGGAAAATTTAAAAAATGAAAATGTTCGATGAATTGATCTGTCACTGATTAATTTATGTCTATTACCATCTTAACATGTAAAAGTTAAGAATGGATACACAAAGGTATGAAGCATTATTTTAATAGAAGCCATTTCATTTATGACAATGAGAGGGTGGCTATGGTGTACAATTGTGTGTGTGTATATATATATATATATATATATATATATATAGTTTATAGAGTTATGTAGTTTTTTTATATGTATATAGTTTTTTTTATATGTATATTTTTATTTATGTTACAGCATACAGAAGGTTGTGCGTGTAAGCAACGCTAGCATTTGTAAAGAAAGCCAAAACTTCAATAGATCATTGAACAGGAGGTCAATGAATCCATCAGAAAACAGGGGTGGTGCAAAGCAGAGTCTGTCTGAGAAACCGGTTTACAGTAGCAGACAATGGGGTTAAATAACAAGACTCTGAGTTAGAGATCTGTGTAGAAACCTACCTGTTCTGCACCCACCTGTTCTTGCAACTCAGCAAGGCGGGTGGCACGCTCCTCTGCAGAGTCTGATTTGTCCAAGTTGGAAGAGCTGTTGGCACTAATCCCACTAAAACCTGCACTCTTAACGGCACTCATTAGTGAAATCAACTCCACCGGCTCGTCTGGCATCTTCGCAAACCTCTTCTCGAACACACCCTGAAGCGAACACACGGTGAAAGTAGAATCGAGTGAAATAGAACAAAACTAATCCTAAAGTCCAGTAAGACTTTTTAAATTCTTGAACTATTACAGGTAATGATTCAAAACACACCTGAAGTTTTCTGGCTTTGGTGACAACATCATGATGTGGAGGGTTGTATTTGTAGCAATTAGAAAAAATCAACCGAACGTCTGCAGCGAAGCCTTGTGCGTCCTGGTACTCTCCTCCTTCCATCTTTTTCTGAAAATTAAAAAGTTGTCAAGACTAAATCCTTCATGAAAAATTGATGAACCGCAGAGGAAATGTATTTGTACATGTAAATATACAGTTTTTACTTCAACAGTGCTGAGATCCATGGGGTATTTGATGATGTCATGGTAATCGTGTAGCTGCAGGGCTTCAGCGTCGACGGGCTTGTAGAACGGCCAGGCGTAGGCTGCGTGCTTCTTAGACAGCATTTCTTTCAGGATGTCATTGCAGTACTTGAGCTGTTCGCTCAGTCTGCCCTGTTCACTTTTCTGTTGTGGCAACTCCGTTTCTTCAAAGTCAGAGGGATTATTGGCTCGGCCTGCGCTTCCCCGTCTCCTCCTGCTCTCTGATAAATCACCCAAACTGGAGGAGTCGTCCTTCCGCTTCAGCCCTTTCTTCTGCATCGGCAAAAAACACAATAAGGCAGAATTCTTCTACATGCTCTGTGATTTTAAAATAATATGAAATTTGACTGAGGGTCAGAGACACAAATGCTGACTCACTTTTATGGGGGTCTGTGATGGTTGTTTGGGCATTGAGGACGGGCTGGAAGACGTGTAGCTGAGGCTTGGCTGAGATGTGGGTGTTGTAGGTGAAGAACATGTGGTTGCAGTTCCATTTTGCCCACCTGCATACATGTATTAACACAAATGAAAGGATAAGAGAAAAAATGTTAAAATACAAATTAAACCTTACTAGAAGACCCACA
Organism: Micropterus salmoides; assembly: GCF_014851395.1. NCBI lineage: Eukaryota > Metazoa > Chordata > Actinopteri > Centrarchiformes > Centrarchidae > Micropterus > Micropterus salmoides. The sequence continues at coordinate 24,358,377 of NW_024041151.1, read as the reverse complement.
GCGAAAAGACACGGTAGAGTTGGAGCACTGAACGGTGTTATTTCAAATGGAAAGAAAACAGATGAGGGTTACTGATGCAGCTAAACACCGCTGCTGGCTGAACGGATCACTGAAGTGGGGTGACACTGACGTTAATGCCGGCTGAAATATGCACATCTTACTCAATAACGCATGCTAAGATAGACAACCACATTGACATTGACAATGTTCTGCACACGTGTTTGAAGTGCCAAAGGCTAAATGGAGGAAAAGCATATATTTTATGGGAGATCTTGGTGCAAACCTTTGATTCTTACTGAAGCGAATACAGGCATAGACAGCAGTTGAACAGAAAGCTGGGCCTGCATTGGTTCATGCCATTTGTGGATAGTTTATTTTGTGTGCTTATTTTCCAAGAATGAGCAGCTCTGTGTTTATGTTCCTGCACTTTGCACAACTGCAACTAAAAATGTTTGCAGTCAGCCCTGGCTTCTGATTGGTCAGACAATGTGCGATGCTGCCTGTGCTTGTTTAGCTGGGAGAGGGTTTTGAGTGGAGCTGAGAGCACACTAGTTTTTGACCGTGTTAAATTTAGCTTGTCACTGTTTTTTGTTGATCATTTTGTTTGTCATGAAGAAAGCTTCAGTAAACATTTAGAAATGAAGTACGTGGACTGCAGAGTTTTGATTAAAGCATGACTCAACTATGCTTAATTGGCTCCACAGTTTAAGTGGACGTTAAAGAAGAAATAGACGGAGTCACACTTACACAGACATTTATAACAAAATCAATTGCATTCTTTGATCTGTCTTTACTTTTTTAATTTAATAAACTTTACTTTTGTAGGAGCTACATGTCACAAATCTGACTCATCTTCTTGCACCCTGACAAAGTGTTTGGACCTACTGCAGAGCATGTGGTGAAGTTCATTTATCACAATTACCTGTGTACAAGGTGCTCAGAAGCATGCACACAAATATCCTACATGGGACCCCTGGCTGCCACATGAATGTGCCATGTGTAGTTTATTGAATGCCTCTGAGTTACCTTTTTGAATGTGGAACATGTGAAGTACAGTTACCATTAAGTTCATTACCTGGAATGCTACTTTTTTTGCCCTTCCCTTTGGCTGCAGGAAGAATCTCAACTTCGCTCTGCGGCATCTGGGTAACTTTTTGCAAGAAAACCTTTTCCAAGGCGAGGGCCATCAGGACTATGTCATCTGTGGGCTAGGAGGACAGAGGAAAATCCATGTGGGTTTATTTCCTGTGAGGCAAACCAGCACGCTGCACTTCCAACAATAAAGTCCCTCACCTTGTTATATATGTAGCAGTTGGTGAACATGGCGTTGAAGTCTTGCATACATTCACTTGCACTCCAATAGTAGTTGTTCTCTAGCCGTTTCTTGATGGTTCCCAAGTCCATGGGGGATGTTATTATGGTGTGATAATCCTGATAAAGAAAAAGAGTCAACGTGTCAGATGAATGTCTGTCCTACACCTTGGGAAAGGATCTGATGAAGAAAAGTTTGATAGCGCCCAATTCTTTTCTCACTTCCTGGATCATTCAAGTACAGTACATTCAATGTATGCTCTTATTTTGAAAGTTTTGGACAGATTCCTTTCAGTCACAAAAATACGATATTTACCAGGTTAATATTCTGAGATCTCGGAACACTGCGATATTGCTAAGACGGGAGTCACAAGAAACCCAAGCACTCCCTCAATCCCACCAGTTGTAAAGTGGTCAGCCATGTTTACTTGAAACACACAAAGTATAACCAAACTGTCTGTTAATGTACTGTACATGTCCATACACACAATTTTCCTGTGCAATGAGGGATTGTTATGCTCACTTTCAGCTTTACCCCCATACAAGGTGCCAGATAATCTGGCTAACATGTTGGCTTGTTTACAACCTGCCTGATCGTTTGACCACTAGCGTTTCTAACCCCGTCTGTACTCAGCAATTACTTCTGTGACTACATTATTATCATAACCAATACAAATGATAGCCAAATCTATGTAAATAATGTGGTTATTTGTAATGTTTTGTTCAGTTGTAATAAACTGGAATTATTCTTTCACAAGGCATCTAGCCATGCAGACAGCTTTGGTTTATTTTGGCCAGGTTCTGAGATAGCTCACACTTTCTAACAGAGAAATTCAACTTCGAATTAACCATTTTATTATTTATGCAAATTAGTTACATTCCAGAAACACTTACTTCAAATGATTAAGTCCTTAAGTACTGACTAACAAATGCAGTAATATAGAAGAAAGCTTTTTATTGCTTTTATTTAAGTGTCTTGTAATATATTTTATATCTTTTTACTTTTCTTCATTCGATTTATAGTTCTCAATTATTAACGTTGGCGCTATACAATTTACTAAAGCCTGATTTCAAAAAATGCTAAAGGGTTATTTGTTATGATTAATTAATAAGCTGTAAATATCGGATGAGACTGAGACTGAGGGGCGACTTCACAAAGAATGGTCAGAGTGATTGTTATTTATGATGCTTTAACTGTACGCTCCCCCTCATGTGTCTGGGTGCACACCGTTTTCTCTCCTCTGCTCTCTGCTGGATTGGTACAGTGTGTTACCATCGCCTCTGTTTCTCACAGCAGTAGGTTTAATGTTTGTTTTTTTCACTTTCATTCCCTCGTGATGTATATCAGGTATTGGACTGTCTGTGCCATCTGTGCTCCTATGATGTACTGTGATGTGCTGGGTGTGTGACACCCCTTATAAATGAGCTTCAGTTACAACCAACTCTCTGAAGACACTAATAATTTCACTCTGTGTGTGGCTATTAGCGTTGGTAATGGTGAACCGGACTTTTTTTTGTGATGAGGCTAATTTGCATGAAAAGAGAGCAAAATGTATGCAGATTACGAGATTACCTAATTTAAATACGTCCAAATAGCATCAGAGCAAAGAGAAGCTATTTGCTTGGCAGCGCAAGGGAGAAAGAAAAGACTGTGAAAAAAAACTTAATAAAATCAACAGCTGCAGTGACAGAATGACAAAAACAGTGGAAATTTAAGGATTCAGAAACAGTTACTTCAGTGAAAGAAAAGAGAAAAGCAGACGCTTCCCCACAAGGCAAGACAAACAAATGTGACTTTTTAGACAAAAAGGAAGAAAATACACACCTATTTATTGTGTTTAGTAAAAGCCATATTACAAAGAGCCAATTTCCAACTTCCCCAAGCTACTATGGCTGCAGCAGCTGTGTGTGAGTGTTCAGGATTTATTTTATGATGTGTTTTTGACAAAATCAGATCATGTGGTTAACTACATTATAAATTGCTAACAAGTACTTAACATTACAAAACCTGCCTGTCATAAAATTAACTTTAAAAAATGATTCATTTGTTTTTGAGTACATACATAAAGAATACATTATTTTTATGTGGTAAATGTTGGATTGGAAGCACCTTTAAAAGTTTCAAGAACATTTACGAACTACTCACTGATAGTCCAAGGGCAACTGCATCAACAGGCTGGTAAAAAGGCCAGGCGAACTGGTGCCGCCAGAGGGATTTGATCACTACATTCTGCATAAACTGCAGCTGGTTAGTCCTCCGGCCTGGCTTGTTGGGGTTGGTCACCTCAGGAGGCGGAGGATTCATAAGCTGTGGAGGATTCGGGTCGCGGTCTGCTGACATGATGGCAGCTGGAAGCGACTGGTCTTCAACAGATGAACATAATCTCAATTGGTTGCTGTTATCTTCTGTGAATACTGTAGCTACTGTCTGTCAGCTCAACAAAGCCTCTGAGGGAACACGAGCCCACTTCAATCATAGTTTTCATACCAGACAATGTGATCTGAAGTCATAAAAACATGATATGAGTGAGTGACTAGGGCTGAACAATTTTGAAAAAACATCTGATTGACATTATTTTGACTGATATTGCAGTTGCGATAGGATTTGCGATATTGGAGGGATTGATCATTTTTACACAATTATTCTCATTTTCACAGAAAAACATTTAGACGACTATGGTGTGATTTTTGCAAGGATTTGTACCACACAAAGATGTTTTCTTAAGTCTGTAGAATATGATGCGTAGGCCAGGATATCTCTGCAGCACGACAATATTCAATTTAAAATGTTTTTGACCCACATTTTGCCTTTAACTTTAAATATGGGACCTCCTGAGTTTTGAAAACTGCAGTAGGCAACATTGCGATTTCAATATGATTTAGATTAATTGATCAGCCTTATAGGTCAAAGATGATTTCTATAGTCCCTCTACTAGACGATGTAGCCTACCACAACTATGGCCGATTTAATTTCAAATTTGGATGCAACACCGGATTGGTGGAGAAAGGCCCTCTTCAACAGAAGGTCACAGCAGAATACACACATTTAGACATGCACAAAACCCCCAAAACACACTATATACTAAAAGGCATCTTTACCTTGGGATGTAGCAAACAATTTAAATAGAAATTATGTTCATGAACAGAGATCACATTAATGAGTCTTCCTGGTGGTTCTCTGCTTTTGCAGCTATGATACTGAGCTACATGTTGTTTCTAGTGATTTTTTGGACAAGCTGAGGAGTGCATGCGTCAGTGGTGACTGAAATGTTTGTTTTAAGTTAACGTTACTTGTTTTATTGTTATTTTAATGACATATTGTTATGACAGCTTTCACTAACTTGGGAGTCTTTGGGATAACGAAAACTGATTTTAATGTGACTCTTTATACGCACTTTAGTAACGTTAGTGGATTAGAGAAAAAAAAAAACAGTAGTATGAAATGTAATTCTGGGGTTTTCCGTTCTCACTTTGGAAGAGAAATAAGACAAAAAAGTGGCCAAAAGTCAATAAGATATACAAACTGTGTAACGTTAACGTTAGTTGTGCTGGTATGGTTAACCTAACGTTACAGTCTATATCAACAAATAAACCTCACGTTAACGTTACTGGCTTTAAGCTCATGAAATCACTTCACTGGCGACACGTTAATTTACCATACAGGCTAACTTGACGCAGGGCACAAATAGCAAATAATTAGCTTGTTTACGTTTTTAAAACTACAGTATCTATCGCAAGAAACTAGCAAATGTGAACGTTATATTGTGGGAAGGCAAGTTAACGTACAAGTAAGTTAACGTCAACGCTGGTGTGTCGTTAGCTTTAAGTTACTTAGCTTACAAAATAAATAATACTCGTTAGCATAAATAAGTTTCACAATTCCTTATTTTTTTTGCATAAAATTGTCATTTGTTTTGAAATCAAGTTTCGGAACAACGTTAAACGTTATTTATCCATGAAGGCGCTAACGTTACCTCCCAGCTAACATAAGTTAGCTGTTATCTTCAGATAACGGCAACGTAAATAATGTTCTTGTTGCGCACGGGATGACGGGAGAGTCACGGGTAAAAAACACACAGAATAAGCTACTGAAGTACTAACTCGTTTTCTTAAGAAGTTGCGATGAGAGTTCAGGGACTTCTCAACTTCACAAGAGCCTACGCCCCGCACAGAAACCCAACCAGAAAGCGCAGCTCAATCCACACTTCCACTAACTTTGATACTGAGAACTTGCTTGACGAAACAAACCTGCTGCATGTGAAACGCTCGCCTCCCGTCTCTTCTTCTGTGCGCTATGCGGTGGATTGCACACAAGCTTTAGGTGCATAGCGCCACCTACCGTACCGGAATATGTAGAACATTAGTCTGGAATGACAACAAAAAATAATAAACAAACATAAAAAACAAAATAAACAAGAATCAACAACTATATTCCATTAAACAATCCAGTATTCATTTAGAAACCTATTAACCATCCCTGAGTTTCCTAATATGCCTTTCAAATCCTGTCCTCTCTCACCCTGTGCTGCAAACTACGTATTTGACACAGTGCAATTTTACATGTTCAGCATTTTCCACTATTACCGTTCACATATACTTGTGAATTTGCTTTTCCCAGTAGAAACAGTGTTTTATTTAAATCAGTGTGATCAAACATTTGTTTAGATACTATCTACCGCCTCCCTTCTCTGTGCTCTGTCTTTTGCACTTTATAGTGTGTTCTGCCTTTACTGTCCTCGTCCCAGTTTTCCTGCCAAAGTTCTGGTATTTTCTTTTTTAATAAGTTTCCCTTCCCCTTTTCCAAATGAAATGCCAATTATATGCCTCACATTTAGTGATGTTTTAGCTAACCCTGACCCTGTCTGCAGATCATATTCTGTCATTCAGTACCCTTTAACCCCACACGTGCTGGTACCCAACACATTCTACAACTATTCTTAACCAGTTCAAACTCTAGATCTTCCCTGATTCACTTGGATGGTGACAAAAAGGGAACCTGTCTTCACTTCGAAATTTCAGCCCATTGCGTCCTTGACCTTAATGTTGAAGTGTCCAAAGCATATTTGCTTGCTTTTTTTGTACATTTATCTAACTTCCCCGAGGTGCTCAAATGTTGATAACGACAGAAACCACTGAGCCGGACCGTTAATAGTCTCAAAAAAATATAATCATGTCTTCAGGGCAAACAGCCCACAAACCCACACTTTATCACTGTCAGTTGGGGGTAGTAGTTATTTATCAGTGACAGTGCACATTAATCAATATGAACTTAATTTACAAATATGCCACAATTTGCCAAGATTGAACATCTGCAGCTTCTATCAAATTGTTCAAATTGACCGACCTGAAAAAGTCTTCTAGATATAGTGCTTTTAAAGTACACATACAAAAATGGCATAAATGAGATTAAAATACACATTTCCAGCAGGGTAAGATGGAGATCTAGTAAAGACGTGTAAATAACTGTCATTTCACACATAATCTCTATTATTCTTTTAAAACTTGGATATCTTGTTTATTTCACATTTTAATATTTATATCGGTTTATGACTATTGCTACGCACTGAGACACCAAAGCAAATATATTGTATGTATGTAAAAAATACTTGTCAAAAACTTGATTCTGATTCTGAAAACCATACAGAGACCAAGTGACAAAATTTGTTTATGTGCCTTTGACCGCTTTTGTCCCTCGTTAGTTTCCGTTACTTCTGACGGTGACACGCATGCGCAGAGGATCTCCACCGCACCACATTCCCCGCTTCTCCTCGCAGGCAAACATCCAGGACCTAGCCATTTGATTTATCCTTTCTCCATGATCGTCTGAATAAATATACGTGCATTTCTGTTTCCAGTCCTTACGAGGAGCCCCAACCTGACCGCGGAGCTGCATTAAATCCCCGTGAGTATCGGCTAACGGCTGTTTCCTCATTGTTTGAATGAGGGCCCCTCCGTGGCAGCTCAGCCGAATTTGTCAACAGCATCAGTGCGTTGAAAGCGGACGGCTAGCTTCACGATCAGACTGCCGTTAGCTCTCGTTTAAAACCAGCGGCTTTACAAATGAGTCGTTATCTCTCTTCTCTCGGGTTTCAAATCCTAAATGTTGAAAACAATAAATATCTAACGTTACAGTTAACAATTGTAGCAGAGCTGAACTTCTCAGCGAAGGCCCCTTTGTTTGTCCTTTTTCCACATTTATTGCACATTTAAGTCCGAATTAACGTTAACATACTTACACGTTAATGAACACCAACTTTGTCTTATTCTCTTAGCTGACTGTAAATACTGTTTCTGTTCACTCCCTTTTGACCTTAACAGCGCCAGATGTCGTTAGCTTGCTAATTGCTAGCTGAAATAGCTAAATGTACAGGTGATTGTGAAAGCAGCCACACAGTCCCGTTAAAACACCAGGGGGGTTAAACTGCAACCAGAGTCCGTATATTTAATCAGAGGTTTTACTGACAACTGAGTATCATTCCCAGTGGTTGCATGGCTGTAGAATGTCTCCCCAACATGAAAGCCAGTTTACTGTTAATGACGAGCACTAATGTCAATTAAACAGCCTATATGGTATTATCAGCAATCACTTCAATTATATGATGCATGTATCCCTTGGTGAAATCAGTTTTAGTCATTATAGAGTGCCAATAATAACATTTTGTACTTATATTAATGTATGGCAGTGTGTTGCCTTGTGACACTGTCCCCCTTTTTAATGCACACCTTTAAAACCTGACGCCGTTTGTCATTTGAATAACGCTGCACGTTTAATCCCCTTAGGCTGCCTGTGAATGTAACAGCACTTTAATTCACATGTCTGTTTCTTCTCTGCGTCAGGATCGTGCTCAATAGATGCTCATTTCCTCATCATGGCAACAGAAGATAAGAAACCCGAGACTGACACGAAACCTCCAGTCGCATCATCAGCATCTGCCAGTCAAAGCAAGGTTTGGGCGCCTTAAATATTTGTAGTGCCGTTCTGTTGAAACTTTACTTATTGGTACCTAATTGTTGGCAGGGATAAGAAAATGCTGTTTTGTTTGTTTTTCTTTTTTTTTTACATCTACAGTCTGCACCTGCCAAGCCAAACTACAGCCTGAAATTCACATTAGCCGGCCACACTAAAGCTGTCTCCTCTGTCAAATTCAGCCCGAGCGGAGAATGGCTCGCCAGCTCTTGTGAGTCCTTTTTTTTTTTCTCTGTCATGTTTCCTTTAAACCACACATGGGTACATAAGACCTGCAACTAATGCTCATTTTCATTATCCATTTAATCTGCCAATTATTTCCTCGATCTCAGTCTATGAAATGTGGAAAAACAGTGAAAAAAAGGCCGTTCACAATTCTTCAGTATGCTTGTTTTGGCTGACTCATGGTCCAAAACCTTAAGATATTTGATTTACTGTCATATATGACCAAACAAAATCAGCAAATCGTCACATTTTAGAGGCTGGATGCAGAGGATGTTTGGCCTTTTTGCTTGGAAAAATGATCCAATGAAATCAATTTCCAATTCTGTTTCTTCGACCAGCCGGTTAATCAGCTAAACGTTGCAGCTCTACCATAAATTATATTACAGTAGTGATCCTGGATTTATGGAGGCTGCTGCAACTCTGAATGCATATTTATTTTGTCTTTGCAGCTGCAGATAAACTCATCAAAATCTGGGGAGCATATGACGGCAAGTTTGAGAAAACCATATCCGGACACAAGCTTGTGAGTTCAGCAGATCTTTACTGCTGCTGTGTTTCTGTCCTTTGGTGATGTTTTGAAAAGATGGAATTGTATATGGCCTACATTTTTTTCCCCTACCTGTCTGAAGTAGTTGTAGCACCCTTTAGTGTGAGAATCAAAAAATGCTATTGCAGATGACTGGTTGTCACAACAGATTTGGAGTGAGCCATGATTTCAGTATTTGCTTTTCCACCCGTGCCGTCCTAATCGGAGCCTAAAGCAGTGTGTTCCTAATTATTCCCCTTGAATCTGCAGGGCATATCTGACGTGGCCTGGTCCTCTGACTCCAACCTCCTAGTGTCTGCATCTGATGACAAAACCCTGAAGATATGGGATGTCAGCTCGGTAAGACGGCGGACAAACTCAGACGATTGCGCCACTCATTTTGGCTTGTGTGACTTTAAAGGGTCTGGTCATCCACATTATAAAAAAAATAGTTTTCTCACTTAGAATTAACTACGCATTAACTATGTTACTTAATCGATTTGAGTTATTGAATTACTGGCAGTAGATCATCATGCTTTAATCCCACGCTGTCATACTGGGGGCTTCACAGTAATGCTTAACTGAACACGCACTACAAACAAACAGTAGAATGTGATTGCCGAGGTGGACGTTGTGTCTTGTAGCGTCATACATCCAATGTGTGATCTTTCAACTCTTAATGTCTTTTTTTTTTTCTTTTTTTTTTTTATCCAGGGAAAATGCTTAAAAACTCTAAAAGGTCACAGCAACTATGTCTTCTGCTGCAACTTCAACCCCCAGTCCAACCTTATCGTGTCGGGATCGGTGAGTACGAAGCTTTTGGCGTGAAACGGATGCTTGACCCTCGCTGTAGCACTCATGTCGAGCATCATAAACATGTCTCTGTGTGGCTTGTTGTGATTGTTTTTTTTGTGTGTGTGTACTTTCAGTTTGATGAGAGTGTAAGGATATGGGATGTGAAGACCGGGAAATGTTTGAAAACTTTGCCGGCTCATTCTGACCCTGTCTCGGCTGTAAGTTTTTATAAATTTTCTTAACAATAGGGGAACCCTCTAGACTTGAGATGAACACAGTGCCAGTAATGTGATGATCTGTCTCGGCTTGCAGGTTCATTTCAACAGAGACGGCTCCCTGATCGTGTCCAGTAGCTATGATGGCCTTTGGTGAGAACAAACTACATTATTAAACCCCCTCCCACTACCCCCTATCTTTGCCCTCAGTTATAGCACATTTTTATAAGTGCCAGTGGAAAATGTCAAACTGTGTTCCTCAGCAGGTTACAACTCAGTCAGTTAATCCCTAATGGGTCTTATTTGTGTTTGTAATACAGCAAGCAATTATGTACCATTAGATTTTCTTGGTTTTATTTTGTAAAGATATGACTTGATGCCTCATTTCTGCTTCAATAAAAATTAGGGGTGCACAACAATATATTGACTCAATATCATTATCACAGTATCACGTTGCGCAATATCATATCGAAAATGTTGCGAACAGTATGCAATATTCCGCTTGTTGTGTGGATAGATGCGTCTGTTTGCTGTGAGGGTTAGTTGAGTTCCATTTAGAGCCCACTTGATATAATCATCATGTTTCAGTGGCCAGTTAACCCACCATATGAAAGTGTGAGCAAAGAAGTCCACTACACAAAACAAACACAATGGAGCATATTAAAGAGAAAGAGAAATGGGGGGGAAAAAAACGAAAACTGAAGCGAGTCAGGGGAGTGAAAGAACAGGAAGTGCGGCTCGAAGGGAAAACATATCAGAAACAGGGCCCATCAACAACATTGTTATTGCAATATCACAATTTGTCAATATCGTGCACCCCTAATAAAAATGCGTAGGATGGATTGTTAATAGAAATGTCCTATGAGTATAAGTGTACACCGTGTATATCAAACTATAATACACTGACAAATAGTAGCACACTGATCCTGCGAGATGAGAGATTATTTTTGCAGGTGTAATTTAACAACTCCATATTCCCATCATATTGTCATATTTATATATGCAGAAATGCTAATTAGTACTGTTAATGCAGTATTCTAAAATGCTGTGCTCGCTATGTTTCTGTATTCGAGAGTACCTCGCTCACTGTGGACCTTGCTATTTGTGCCCATTTGTGATTGGCTTCCGTTGACGTTGACCAATTAGGTAGCAGAGATTTATGATTGTCAGTTTGCGTAAAAGGTGGCTTTATTCCGCTGAGCTGAAGAGGTCTAGAGCAGCCAGACAGACATGACTGAAAAATGCACGAACATGCCATTTGGAAACGTGTGTTAAAAATCCTCTCTGCTAAAATGAAATAACAATTGTGTTCATTTCCATTTGTTGTCATATCTAGTATCTCTTCAAAACACCACATGAAGACAAATTACAACGCTATTAGCTTCATTAAAATCGTAATAGAAAATGAATAAGCCTTCTGCTGTCTGCGTCTCTGACAGCTGTTGTGACTCCAGACACAGTTCAGTTATCTTGAGTGCCGTTTAAAACAACAAGCTTGCCTGACAACACTCCTCACGGTACACATTTGATGTGAAGTCTTTGGTTACCAAGCAACAAATGACTTAATAACTCCTAATTAAATAACAATTGTTTGTGTTTACATTTCCAGCCGAATCTGGGACACCGCATCAGGGCAGTGTTTAAAGACACTCATAGGTAAGATTACTCAGTTGTGTGCAGTGCTTTCAGGCTGTGTTCAACCCCTGTGACTAATATTATTATTATTACAGAAAAGTCAAGTTATAATTAGCTGTGTCTGAATTTGAGGTCTCCTATAATGTGCGGAAACAGTCAAGGTGGTTGAATTGTGCCTGAAAACGCTGTATTAGGCATTTAGATATTTTTTACCCCATGTTTGTGTGCTGATGGTGCTCCTGTTGTTGTGTTGCTGTTAGATGATGACAACCCTCCTGTGTCATTCGTGAAGTTTTCCCCCAATGGGAAATACATCCTGGCTGCTACACTGGATAAGTGAGTATTACGTACCCGCAGTAGAGCGCATTCAGTGCTCCTTTTTAGTTAGAAGTTGGTCATGATGATGTTTATCCGCCTTTTTGCATGATTTTCGCCAGCAGAGGGCAGTGTAACGCTACGATAAGCTTTCCCTCAGCTGCAGTTTTATGTGAACAGAATATAAATGAGATGAAAGTGATTACAAGATTCTTGGGTTTACATTGTTGATGTTAGTAGTTTAACAGATTCTGCTGTTTCTTTGTGTTTGCTTTTCAGCACGCTGAAGCTGTGGGACTACAGCAAAGGAAAGGTAAGCTCCTCTGGTTTTGAATTATGTTGTTCTTTTATTCCAAAATTCATCCTTGGATTGTTTGCTCCATATTTTTTTTTATCAGTGTTTTATATTAGAAGAATGTAAACTAACGGTAACTACTTTCATCTTTACATGTAGTTCAACATATTAAGACACAACTGGAATCTTATTCCTGATGATGGTGTTTGATATGTTTATCTTTTTAGACGTGTCAAGATGCATTAGGGGACAACAAAATTGTATTTGTTTACTATTAAATACTTGAATATACCTGCTGCTGATGGTAAAATTTATGACCATGTCATACAGATCATTCACTCTTTGTTGTTCTCTCAACATTTCAGTGCTTGAAAACCTACACCGGCCATAAAAACGAGAAGTACTGCATTTTTGCAAATTTCTCTGTCACCGGTGGAAAGGTAAGTACTCTCTGTGTGTGTGTGTGTGTGTGTGTGTGTGCGCAGCTGATCTGTAAATGTAACACGCAGGATGTCTTTGTCTTCAGTTTTTGTATATTCCTATTGTCCGCTTTTGAACTAATTGACGCATGCAGCTAAATGTAACTCGCAGCTGATGCTTACTGGCTGCTCTCTTGCAGTGGATCGTGTCGGGCTCCGAGGACAACATGGTTTATATCTGGAACCTGCAGACAAAGGAGATCGTGCAGAAGCTCCAGGGCCACACAGGTACAGGAGACACTGCATCTTAGTTTTAACAGGATGAAAATCAGACACTTTGCCCCCAACGCAGCGTCTGCTGTCTTTTAGTGACCACTGGGTCATCTATGTAATTCTGAAGGAGATGAGACAAAATTCAAGTGTGATGTTTATAAAGACACCCTTTCAGTTTTCCTTTTCGTCTCCTTTTTTCCAGATGTCGTTATTTCGACCGCCTGCCACCCGACAGAGAACATCATCGCATCTGCGGCTTTAGAAAACGACAAAACCATCAAGCTATGGAAAAGCGACTGCTAAAGCCTTGTTTGGATTTTTTTGGGCCATTCATATTTCTCTCTTTTAAAAAAAAAAAAAATACTTTTTCTTTTTAATTTTCTACATTTTGTTGTAAGAAAAGAGGACTTGTTTTCTAAAAGAGAGCTCCTGCGGGATGCAGCGGGCTTTCAGGTAATGAAATTCAGCGAGGAGAACCAAATGAAGACCCATCAGCCGAAAACTGCGTCGCGCCTGCAGCGGACGTGTTCACCCTTCTCACATCTGAGATAAGCCACCAGTTTGTTATCGTGCCAGATTTTGTTGTCTCCACGGGGAAGTTGGTGACTTTTTTGTTTTACTTCATGTTGAGATTCAGTTCTGGTGCTTCAGTACTTTTTACACTGCGTTAACCTTGTCACTGCTTCATACCAACTCTGGTCTTGTACAATAAATGTAATGGTTATTTGGCCTCTCTATTACTTCTTTTGCATTTTTAATTTGTCTGTGTAATTGTGTAGTAGCGTCTAAATGACTTCAAAGTGGGGAGGTGACTTTGACATCTAGCTTTAGGTAAATAAAAATCTAAGTATCCATTTGTTAGTTATTTATTCAAGTGGCACCACTGTTAGTGTTGTGTTCAGATCTCATGTAAGCGCTGTGTGCCTAACGAGACATTTTTCCAATTTTGTAAGTTCTGTGACGATTATTAGGGCAACATACCAGTATTCAAAGTTAGTGTTGGGAAGTACGTGAGCAAGGTAAAAAAAAATAAAAATGCCTCAAGACAATGTGGTGCATGATGTCACATAATAGTTTGACAGTTACAAAAAATCTTAATAATTATTTTTACAGTCTTGTTGGAGCTCTGAATGAAGTCCTTCTCCTGTTAAAAATGTCTCATTTTAATATTTTACAGTTTACGGCAGTGGCCAAATGCAGTTTTATGTTCTGGGATTTGTACGTACAAATTTACAAGTATTGTGATTTGATTATTTTATATTATGTTCTCTTCTGCTTTTGCTCTTACTGTAGTTCTGCACACGAAGCCGGCAGCATCTGTCCTCTGTAGTTGACCTGGATTTTGTGGAATATATGTTTGCATCTGACAGCTATAACCTGCGACTTAATAAAACCAGTTTTTGTATGTTTCACGTAACGGAGTCATGAGTAAACGAGGTGTTGAGTGTTTTTAATGCCTCTTAATGTAAACACAGAATCAACTGGCACCAGTCAAGAGCACTTTTAAGGTTGTTTTTTTTTTTAATAATCTTTTTTTTCTGTCCATGAAAGATAGAACATCAGAGAACAACCCACAAAGAACAGATGACAAAATTCCATCTCCTTTAAAAATAGACAAAAATATAATGAAAGAAGACATTCCCATCTTGCAGAGACAGGTTGAAAATGGCAAAGTAAAGGCGACACAGTTACCAAGGCGCCAAAGCCCACCTACTCAGTTAAATTTTCAATCTGAAAATTATTTCTTGCCTCGTTGAATAAGCTTTTCCACAATGTACACAACAGCCCATGGAAGAGAGGGGAAAGAACGGAGTACACAAGCAAGGGATAAAATTACTTTTGTACAAAAATAGATATTTTTTCCAAGTGTTTTTTTTTGTCTTTTTTTTTCGTCTTCACTTGAACATTTTACTGGCTATGCAACAAAGAAAGCAGTGATTGTGTCACAAGCTCAGCTTTTCCCAATTACACTTTTTGAACATACAATTGCCAAGCAACACATACATTTCAGAGGGTTTAAACTCTTAGCCTTTTTAGGTTTTTTTTCCTCTTTCATGTTTTTTTTTGAGGTCCCATAAACTGCACAGAAGCTGGTTATTTTGAGTTTAGAGCTGCTGCAATTCTGCTGGTTGATCAGGACTGTTTTTTATAAAGTCAAGGTCCAAATGCAAAAACACTCCAGATATTTGTTTTAAAAAAAAAGCCACCATAAAACTTGAGTTGAACACCTGGTGTGAAACAGTTTAGTCTGAAAGACTCATTGCCCTCTTTCACTGTTGGAAATACTCAAGAAACTGATCTGTCTGATATATATTTATAAATATATACACATATACATATTAACAAAATATAGCTTTATGTTATAAAGCATTTGTGTAGGTAATCATTCTATGTGGGTGATCCTTTCTTTATCTAGTCAAGTTCATTTCCTGCAGGGGAGTGAGCTCGCACATCATCCACTTTATGGCTTAAAATACCTGCGGTCACAGTAAACTAAGAGGAGGGGACATCAGAATTAAGGGAGCAGGATATTCATTTTAAAGTTGGGTCACCCAGTCGAAAAAACGTTTAATTGCTTAATATCGGCTTTTCTTGATTCAAATCAGGTACATTCCTCTTAATAAAAGAAAAGAAAGAAAAAGAAATCAGTAAATCTTTCCCGGTCTTAAAGAAAATTTTTCTCTTTGTCACAATGCTTGCGTTGAAAAAAACTTGTCCTTTTTTGTTTTCACAGACAAGTCAAGTGTTTCCAGAATATAAATACTGTAAACTGAGCTGAACTGGCAGTCAATACTGTCTGTCACCTGGATAGTTTGTAGTAACACAGGCCACCTCAATGAAACTGTTCGGTAATAACAAAACAACAAGCCAATAGGTCATACTGAAGTTATTGCTACTTTTCTTTTCAGTTATAACAAACGCAGACACTGAGGGTTTACTGAGATCAAGAGGAACACTGATGACAATAACCCCGTGAGAAAGTGCCATCTTTTTTTGTCTGATTAAATACTTTTAGAAAAATTCAAGTAATGTTGCACCGCTGCTTCTCTTCCACTAGAGGGAGCTCACATCTGTTAAACAGCCACTGCCTCCGTCCCTCTGTCTTACCCAAACTGCTCTCTGACTCTGACAGTATATGTTTTAGTCCTGCTTGAAGTGTGTAGTATGTGACATTTCAGAGCTGAACATCTGAACCAACTCTTCTGCAAAGTTACCCCTACTCAGTGGAGGCCCCGTCTGTGAAACTGGACCCGAATCGTTATGAGAAATTGAAACATGGTCATTGTGTCATCGGTGTCAGCACTTCTATTGAATCCTGATGATGCCACCAGAATAATAGACAGGTTTCTTATATACAAACACTACTGGATGCGCACGCAGCCAGGGGGCGAAAGCGCTTTGGTAGCCGGTCAGAAGACTGTGGTCAACAACTGTAATCAACGTAGATTACGCATTGTTTGTAAATTCTTGTTTACTTAAAAAGAAACTGCCATTTAAGAGTTGGATCTGATTGTTTGAGTATCATTTCGCATATTAATATAACATGCGCGACAGCGTGGCAGGTCAAGGAAACCGGACCTTATGTTGTTCAAGTCAGCTGCTAGCCACACTTGCTTGATTTAAAAAAAAAATCTCAGACAGTGGCGCTAAAAAACGTTTTGCTTTGTAAAAATCATACTCATTGCTGCTGTTATGAATATGCGATTAATTAAAATGTTTGTTTTTTTAAATAGCCTATATCCATAGCCAATAAGATGCAGCATCCTCTGGTCTGAGAGGCTGCAGTGTGTCCTCAGGTTAATATTGTTCCAGTAAGGTGGATTAATTTCTAAAATGCACTGCTAAACAGCTTCCCTGTCACTTTTTAAATGAGTAATAAGTGAAAAGTAACTCATTACAATTTCTGGGTAATCTGCCCAACACTGCTGCTAGATATGCCGTATAAACTCATGCCGTGAAGACAGAGTGCTGCTTTCTGCCCCCTAGTTGCGCGCGCATCTCGGTGATGACGTTGCACAGAAACCAGTCTATTAGAGACATTTTTCAGACTTAATTATTCTCAATTAATATGTTGACAAATTGAAAAAACATAATAAGAAAATGAGCTCAGAGGGCTGATAAGAAGCCAACAGCTGGGCAATAAAATGCTCCGTGATTTAGACTTCATTTAATTTTTTTAGCGATGCTTTAAATAAAAGCAATCGCAAAATGGAAACTGTAAATGTTTAAGCAGGAGACAAATTAATTTTGAGATAGAATATGTGAGACCCATAGATGTCAAAATTAAAAGCCTTTTCAAACTCTGCATTATAATTCTATTTTAAAAATAAATTATTAATCAATAAGGAAATAGAATTATTGACAAATATCATAATCTTGTGGGTTTTTTTACTTTGAGTTTTTCAATGCATAACTGAAATGCAAATCCATTACATGTTATTACATTTTACGAGTTAAGCACTGAAAAATTATTACTGACATGGTACACGAGACTCCATACACCTCAGACCATTGACCATCTCAGTTTATCAAAGGATAATGAAAACACAGTGCTCTGGTTAGGATTTGTTTTTGCTTTTCTTTCAAGTCCAGGTTATGTTAAGGTGCTTATGAAAGAGTGACGAATATGCAGATACAGGGAGAAAATCCTTGATTTAATTCTCTTTTAGTCCTTTTGTCATATCGTACGACAACAGGCAATAGCTAGTATTAAACATGTCCTTAAACTCGGCTATAACTCCACTATTCCATTACACACTTTCACATGAGGGCTGGTAGCTGTTTGTTTTCTGTGTAGCAGTAAATGGTGAATAAACCAGTACAGAATGACTTCCAAATTATCCGAATAGAGGGGAAACTAACCTAAATAAGAGATTTACTCCAGTCCAGGAAAATATTACGGCGGACCCACACCTCACAAACACTTGTTTTAACATGTATCCGACCTGTTTAAGCCATACTAACATGCACCCGTCTGTGGACAGTCTTTGGAAATGCACTTGATGCATAGTTTTGCAGCAGCTGCAGCATTTAGAGAAAAGGACAAGAAGGGGGGAAAAAGCAGAATATGGGCACAAAACATATTTATACACAACAACAGATATTTAACATTTCAGTCCGACTTGAATGACACTTTGTTGTCCAGAGAAGTGCAGATAGAGCAAATGTGTATGTCCCTCTGAGGAGGAAAACAATTGGGGCGTTCCTGATTGGGCCTGGGCCAAATTCCACTTCAGAGGTCGATTACATCAACATCAGCTCTCAGTTTAGGAACCTGACTCCGCTGTCATGAGGTTAAGTGCCAAGTAACAAACAAATAAACAAATAATGGCTCTGCTGCAGCGACTTCTCCCGCATACTGTAAAAGGTTAGATGAGTGTTAAGAACTGACGGTCTGAGGGATGAAAACAGAGGTACATGTTGTGCATTGGTGCTGTTAAAATACTGTATACGGTTGTAACCTTCTGCACAGGTAGATATGAGGTGTTTCGAAAAGCTAATACCCGCTGCGCTGAGCAGAGAGATTTCTGAGTGTGGAGGTGTAAATGGTGTGCTGAAATTCACGTGAAATGAGAAGTGGAGAGGTTGGAGAAGGGACGAAAAAGGAGCTCAGAGGCCGGCGAAATGACGACATTCCCCCCACAGATGAGACCGTGTGCTCACTTTCCAGCCATCCAAGTTTGCTGTGAGGTTTCGACAAAGGCCAAATTTTTGATATAGGATGACAAAAGTCCCTGCACCTGCTGGTAGCCTTTCAGAGCATCCTGCAGCATAACGCAAACGCAGGGCTAATTTACAACAGCCTGCATCTTCCTGCGTGCAGAGGCTCTGCACAGATTGTACATAACAAGCTCTCCCAACTCAACTGGTCAATCAATTAACATTAACTGAAGGGCCGATTAGTGTGTCATCCTCCCCGATGTTGCACAGTGCTAATGGAGTAAGACATGGTTGCATTTGTTGGGACTGGGCAGAGACCTGAGGTTTATGAGCACTTGCAGTCTTGTCAACCCACCACCGAGTTCTACTCCAGAAAGCTCACACTTCAAAAACTAGCTAGTGCAAGACCTGACGTGTTCAGTGGAGTCAGGCAGGAACAGACGAGTTCCTTTTAAGCAGACATACTGTGCCCCCACAGTCCCTCCTCGAAGTAAGTTCAGTCCTGAAAGAGAGAGATAGGGCTCAGGTCCACGTCTAGAAAGCCGCAGCCTCTCCAAGTCCACGATTGTCCCGATCACAACGCTGAGTGTCCAAATATGACATCACCGCCGTTATTTTTTAAATATACCTGCAAGCATAACTGTGGGTGTTAAAACCTGATCATCTCTGCTGTTTCTTGTTAAGGTGCAGAAAAAGCAAGGATGAAAACGATGGCTCAATACGTTTCTTTTGTCCTCTGTCCAACCTTATATCAGTCCACTGTTGTCACTTGTGTTTTTGCGTGATTTTCATGATGAAAATCACGCAAAAACACAAGTGACTATATATATATATAACCTTTGTTTTTACAAGGTATAAAACAGACCCATTGACATGATGAATTCATTGTTTTAAAACACATCAGAAGGGAGCCGAGGAGAGAAGGGAGGGTAGAGGTCCTCCATTCAAAGTCGCCAAGTGATCGGTCCCTTGCTAGAGACAGGATTTTGAAAAGGACCCGGCTCCCGATCCAGGGTTGGAGGGAGATGTGGGGGACGAGGGAGGGGGAGGAGCGCTCAACCCCCTCTGCTATTATGTCATTTGATGCGGGGCTTCTAGCATCTCCATGAGGAAGGTGTCGATGGGCGTGTCGCCGATGAGCTTGAAGAAGAACAAGTGCTCCAGACACTTGAGGCCGATGGAGCGCAGCGCTGGTAACCGCAGCAACAGCTTGGCAAATCTGTCAAAACACAGGAGCAAAATTAGACACAAGACCAAAATAGCAGTAGACAGGCAGAGGGAGGGATTGGAAAAACAATCTTAGAACAAACAACAGCGCTGATACCACACATTCAATATAATGTGCTGCGGCCACATATCAGGCCTCGTGCAGGAGCAACTCGTATGGCAAGTATGAGTGATTTCTGAGGAGATGCAGCGTTCACTGTACACCGTTCAGCGTTTTCTTGTACATATAATATTCTCTTAGCAAACAAAATTCACGAGTGGTCCAGACATGTCGTACAAGTCGTGTACAGACAGTCTGCCATTCTCCACACAGGTAATATAAATACAATTCCTCAATCTAAACAAATTTAAATTTCATACTAAAATTAAATATATGGTGAAGATAAACTTAATGTAAAATTTATATCCCATTCACCATATCATCTTGGCTCACCAATTTAATGAATTTTATTTTGTATTTTGACATATTTTATAGTTCATTTGTTAGGCTACAATCAGGGACTTTATGCAGGTCACTGTGGATTTTACGGATCAGTTACAGTTGACATTGTACCTTCACCTACCGTATTGTGTATATTAGCATCTAACTATATTTCTGTCACAGTACAGTGCTGCTCTGATGACACGCAGCTGGCAGCTGTATTCATATTGATATTCGATATGACTCTGTGAAATCTGTTTTCTATTTTTATCTGCTGATTTCTGACTGCAGCACATCTTGAAACTGTCTCTATTTTACTATTCGGTAACTTTTGTGAACGGAACACGTGGCCCTATGTTGAAATTTACAACAAGTTTGATGAATCTGACTTGGAACCCACTTGGAAAAAAAAGGAAGGACGATTTAGAATAATACAAATTTTCTTGCATGAGGGCCCTTTTCTGCAATCCAAACAGCTAATTGGCTGGAAAACATGGCGAGGTTACAACATGTAACAAACTGATTTGCGCTAATGTTTAAACTTTTGTTCCTTTTCTCATTAACATGATATGCAATTTATTAATCCAGAAAATCTTGAGAGATATCAATCAATCACATCTTATGACAGGGTGAACTTAGAGTTACTCTATTGATGAAAACGACTATTTATGTGGATACTGTATGCAGCAGTAGGGATTTTTACCTTATGAAGGCTTGTGTGGATTGGAGTTTATTCAATACATGTTTTTATTTCTCTATCTGTAGATTGTGCAGTCATTTCTGTGTCTGTATTCATACCTGCCAGGCTGCTCGGGGTACTTCTGTTTGCAGTAGGCCTCTAAAGACGCATACACTTTCTCTCTCAGAGCTTCTACCTCACCAGGGTTGGACAGACCTTTAGAGTCTGTGGAGACACACACAGACATTACATATATAAAGATTATTAATCAACAACAACAGCAACCTTAACCATGCATAATTGGGGGCTGATTTTATGTCTATACATTCAGACAGGAAAGGTGTTTCCCCACGAATGCATTCTTCTTCTTCACATTCTTACCAAATGCTGTCACTTTTGGTTACTGAAAACATAACCAGTGTAAATTATAGTTGAGTGCCTTGCTGTAGTTTACAATGGAAAGCAGAGCCTTACTAACTTACAAGTTGAGTTTTAACCCCGCAGGCTGGTTGTGGACGTAGGTCACCACATTCTGGGTTAGTCCAATTAGGGCTGTAATTTCCAAGCGGCGCTAATTTATGCTTCACTGAAAGACTCATCTTTTACAACACAAACCCGTCATTGATTAACATTTCTGATGAACAAAGAGTTGAACAACTGATCAACAATGAATGAAGATTTGTTGTTAATGGCTGGACTCGATTATGCAGTGTGGGAAAGGAAGGACTGAGGGCCTTTTTAGCCTCGTCGTCCCCTTCTCCACTCCCCCCCCTACCCTTGCTTTCTCAGTCGTACAAGTGTAGTGAACCCCTAATTAACAAGGAATCAGGCTGAAAAATGTACCGAGGCCAGTAGGTCTGGATGTGGCCTGAACAAAATGTGGAACACAGAGGATCTGTGTGTCTGGGGTGGATAAATCCACAGTGGCTCCAGAGGGAGGGAAGGAGGCTCCCACACTGAGTCATTAAAAACCTGGGTCACATTCATCGGTTGGTTTAGTATACTTCTGTGCCATGTGGATGAGGTTCAAATACAGAACAGCACACTGATAGCAGGGGGAGGGACACATGCCTAGGCAAGAGAGGGGCCTCAATTAAAGAAAACTCGCTGTTCAAGTTCAAAGAAAATAAGGGCAAGTCAAATGCCAGTTCCCAATTCTCAAGTTACATGAATGAGGTCAAGCAGAGTCAAAACCTAAAGTGACGGTCCACCCAGGAGCATCAAAACTCTTCAGATTGCTTGAAAGGTCAATGTGAAACATTAGTAGTTCATTCACTCTTGATACCACCATAGATTCAGTCACTTTCAAAGCATCTCAATGGTTACAAGTTTTGTTTATTTAATTTTTACCTGCTGCATAATCGTCTTCTCCATCTGTATGCTCAGTACATCCCAAACATATGGCTGAATACATCACTTCTGTGCCCTGTTAACATCCTTATCGAAGCTATAAGGCCTCACCTGAAGTGGTGTTTTTATCCACATTTTGGTGACAATTTGATATTTGCAAAATACCTATAATACTGCTGGGCAGTGGAGCCGTGGATTAAGATAAGATGTTCCTTTATTGAGCCCCCATAGGGAAAATTCAAATTGGCACAGCAACAAACGAAAGCATAAAATGCAAGAGAAGTAGAATCAATAATCAAATTAGAAATCAAATATATACAGTATACACACTACATACAATCGAAATAGAATATGGTCTCATGGTATCATCAGTATTATGCTGCATAGGACAACATGGTCCATTCCTTCCCGCTGTGAAAACTTAATGCCATTGCAATCGACTGTAACCGCACTGAGGCTGCATCAGTAAAGACACAAATCTTTTACAAGCCATCTGGCAAGCATACTGGATAAAAGAGTTGGATACTATAAATTCATTTTAAAGTCATATTTTATTCTAGCA
The DNA here is from genome assembly GCF_014851395.1 of Micropterus salmoides. Taxonomy (NCBI): domain Eukaryota; kingdom Metazoa; phylum Chordata; class Actinopteri; order Centrarchiformes; family Centrarchidae; genus Micropterus; species Micropterus salmoides. The sequence goes on along the minus strand of NW_024041151.1, from coordinate 24,335,501 downwards.
AAATTAGGGTCGGGTGAATGTTGTTTTCCTTGGTTAGAGCTTGAAGCAGTAGAACATTAACGTTGTTGAACCTCAATAAAGGATGCTCAACAATACAATATTGCTCCGAGAGAACAATCACACATTGGAAATCTGTTGATAGTGTTGAGGATGCTTAACATGTGGCTTGGTGTAACCCTTTTAAGCTGTTATTTTTCTGTAAAGTAGCTCACCACAAACCCCAAACTCACAGCCCGTTGTTTTAGTTTTCACTTTCCCTTTTTACAACAGCTTTCAGACATTTCCCTGATGTGCTGTATTCTGATTGTCAGCTGATTGTGTTGGTGAAAAGGGTAACTAGAAACCACAGTATAAAGACATCTGACAGTATATACCTTTTTATATACTCTTTTAAAAATCACACACACCTTTGAAACTCTTAATTCACAGCTTCCTTCAACTGCAACACAGCAAATGGCAGCTTACAAAGTAGTGATAGTTACCTGGGTTGAAAAGGACTATAGCTCGAAGGCACCCCAGTTCTGTCTTATCCATCTGCATGTCTCTCATCTTTGACACCAGTTCTGTGAGCACTCTGCACAAAAGACAAAAAAACAAAAACAAACAAAGTCAGAGATTTGGCTCATTCTAAATCACAAGCAGAAGTTTGTTTAATCCTTCTCGGCTATTACACTATTTTTGCGTTATATCACACAACAACTGCCAGAGAAGTTAAGATCACAGGGAACCATCTGAATCTAATTGGTACATTTTTGTAAATGACACACTACGCAACATGTGTATTATCCAGATCCAGACTGCGACATTAAAAATATGTTTTAACTACTATGCAGCTCCGATCTATTTAAAAGCCAATATACACATGCACACTCACAGCCCACATACGCCCAGTTAGATCAGTGGAAAAGTTTATAACGCTGCAAAGTAATTATATTTAGTACATGGTTTTCATAAAAGGAAAGCCGCAGAGTAAACACACATGCTGTAATCTAACACCAGCACTCCCACTGTCTGAGTGTGACATCATTGGTGGGCGTGTTGGTGCGTGGAGTCACTCGAACTCCTCACCCCTCTTTGACTCCGTCGCACCCTCTCCTCAGCCTCTCTTTATTTTCCCTCTCACTCCGTTTTTCCCTCCTCTCTCACTCGGATAGCAAAGTCAATTGCGGCTCTTAGCTCATTCTAATTCAATTTGCTCGGAGGAGGAACAACAGGGCTAAAAAAAAAAAAAAAAAAAAAAAAAGAAGAAGAGAAAAAAAGGGAGGTAGGGGGAAGAAAAGACTCAAGTGTTTAAGTTAATCAGTCTCTTCATGTGTATGGCTGAAGAGAGAGAGAGGAGTAGATAAAGAAACATAATCAGTTCTCTGTCTCCTAATGCTTGCCACAGTTAACAGACAGAGATGGAATATGTCCTGTGGCTGTGAACGCTGATGACTGAGCACAGAGGCTGGTGATCAGAGGGGCACACACACAGAGAAAGAGAAAAAGAAGACAGACTGCTGTTTATATGGGTTTGGTGACCACACATGTAACTGCCAACTCTGTCTGATCCCTGGTTCCTCAGGAGCACGTACACTACAACTGCAGTTTTTTTCCATTTTTAAAATAAATCACCCAGAATTGTTGACGAATAATATTGGTTGATAAAAACCGAAAAGAGTAAATATCTGTTGTTCTTGTATATTTTGTAGCTTGCCATATTGTGCATCTCAGCTCAGCCCAAGCTGTGAGGCAGCTGAACAGACACCGCAGACTCATGTTAGACAACAGCTGGAATGTCAATGTCAGTGAGTGAGTGACTTGTGTGTGGATTTTGTTTTTCTATTTTTGGCATTTTCTGAGCAGTTCTGTGTGACCGCTTATGGATACAGGTGTACATTTTTAATATTCTGGAGTCAATCAATAGTTCCTGTGCTAATAACCTGTCATGAGGCCCACTTGTTACTTCCAGTCTAGGCGTAATATTTCAGTGGAAGAAACCTAAATGTCACAAGCTGTAAAACATTAAACCACGTATTTAAGGGTGTTTGAAGTTAAAACTAAGGTTTTATAAAGATAAAATAACACAAGATAATACTTTAAGGATCCCCCAGAGGGACTGAGCATTAGTGGTAAATACATGCTTTACTAATGCTTGGTAGATCAGGAATAAGCCACTAATAATGCTTGAGCGGCAACATATTTCATAACTTGGCAAGCAAAAAGTTAGTGTTATTAATGGCTACTGATTGATAAAACTTTTAGAAATTATTTATTAGTATTAGCAATACTTTTAATTATAACTTGTATATAGTAAGTATGCCTAAAATTACACCACTTTTTTTAAAGCTTAGTAAATAAAGGGTGCGTAAGTTTATAATGATAATAAATAATGGATTTATGCTTTATAGATCAGTAATGAGGTGCATCAACATTTGAGCTACCCACGAAGACAATGTCACAACTTTGCAACCATAAAGTTCATCATTATTAATGGCTTATTACTGATTTATTAAGTATTATAAATATTTATTAGCATTAGCAACACGTTTAGTTGCAACTAAAGTATGCATACAATTACTTTCTACCACTTTCTAATAAGACATTCTGACTGAGTGGTGTTTAATATATAATAGGGATAAATCATTTTTGGGATCAGTAATGAGCTATTAATAAACTACATTATAACCCAAAGAAGTTACGTTGCCAGCCGCAGATTAATTTATAATCTGGTAACCCAAGGTGTCCTCATTAATGGCTTATTACTGACCTATAAAACATTTATCTTAAAATTATTTATTAATAAGCCATTAGCTGCAAGTTATCAACTATTTACAAAATATGTTAAGAAAATGATAGCTAAAATATTATTAAAAGTGGTTGCTTATACATTTATTTAAACACAATTACAAGAAAGTTTACTAATATGGTAATAATGACCTGTCAAAGATGGCTCCTACTCCGGCACTATGGGCGCTGTTTCGGTGGACGTGCAGCCCGGTCGCCAACAGAATCCCGTCTTTAATCGTTATCGAACGGTGCGAAAATGATGCAATGAGGAGCTCATTCCAACCTGCGGCAGAGATGGGGAGAGGGATTGAGGAAAAGTATGAGGTGGGGTGGGGTGGGGGGGGGGACAAGCAAATCCCTGTACAAAAGTTCACACAGCATTCAAGCAAAAATGAAACTGACAACAAAGGGGGAATTCCAATGAATCAATTACGCTGCGCAGTAAAAGCGTGCAGCTTTCTCAAGCACAGGCATCAGGTTATCACCAAGACATTTGAATCATGCTTTCTGAGGAGACAAGCGTGTAAAAGGGATGAACTGCGCCTGCCATCATAATAAAGACAACAGGCTTGATGTGCCAAAGCAGGGGCTTGACACAGAGAGCACAGAAGACACAAGACGCCGCCTTCTGAGTGACAGGGCTCCTTTAACTGTTCTGCCTGGCAACACTCGCCTCTTCTCCCCAGAGTTGAGTTGGGTATGAGAGGAGCCGCGATGCTTTTATCTGTGATACAGCAGAACTAAAGCGGTTATTTATAGAAAACCTGAGAGACGAGCTCTCCAGAATAATGTCTCTCTCTGCTTTGCTGAAGTCTCTCCATCAATGTATGTGAGGAGGATAAGGAATGATGGGAAGATTTCTTTTTCAGGGTATGGGATGGCTTTGTAAAAGCTTTTTTTCCTCAAGGTGGTTTGAGAATACAATGTTGTAATTTGGAGCGACAGGCAGGCAACAAGGGCAGTGTTTTTACCGAGAACCCAAAAGACCTTCCTGCATGTGATGTTAGTGAATGTAAGAGAAGTGACAGATGATTCAGTCTGTGTTTTTATGGTGCTGCTTCTGTGATCCTGAGCGGTTAGCTTGCTTTTCCACACACAATGAGTTGTTCTGACCTTGGTGTGCCTGACTCCTCTCTCTGTCACATGATCAAGAGCGTTATTCATGTTTAGGGCCACATTAGTCTATTCAAGTTCATTCCGCAATAAAACCATCATCATTGTCAGTCACTGTCATTGTTTGTTTGTTTGTTGGTCGGTTGGTTTGTGCACAACACTTAAGTCTGCTTTTTAAGAACGTTGTTTTTAAGCCCTTTTTGACATACCTGCTCGTAGGAGGATGACCTGGTCATCCAGCGGCAGCTCAGAGAAGTGGGGGATCCTCTTGGCCCATTCAACCAGGGTAAAGAGCTGTTTATCTGCCGCCTGACAGATATTTGTCACTGGGTCGTTGGGCTGCAGGGAAACAGACACAGACAGACACAAATCTAGACGTTAGAAATTCATCCTATGCATGAAATGAAAAGGTGTCACATTTTTGTTTTAGCCTACGTGCCCCTTTTGGCCGAGAGCCTGGCGTCAGGTTGAGCCACCTATCACCACACACATTCACACTTACAAGTACTAAGCTATGAATAATATCCTCTAAAGAGGAGCTAGTAGGGAGACAAAACAAACAGTGATTCTGTCCCAGTGAGTGGAGGAAATACCTGCAGAGAGCTGCCGGTGAAAAAACGACTTTCACCAAGCAGACTCTTTCTTTGGGGACCTTTTAGCCGACACACAAATCAGCCTTTTGGACAGCTAGTGGAGCTCAAGAGGCCCCTCCAGACACTCCACTGACACTTCACAACATAAGAAGCGCTTAGAAGCTCAAATGGTACTTTATAAACTAGAATGGGCAGGGCTTTGTAAAACTCAGCGAATGATTGTGTATGTGTAATGCTGACTGTGTGACTTCTCTTAAGAAGTCCACTAACAAAGCTAATACACATTCATAGCTGGGTAAAGTGTATCTATTTTTATATTTCTTTACAATTTTTAAATTGTTGTCAATTAAGGTCAACATTTCTATTGATGAATCAAAAACAAGCGGTTCTTGGTAGTAGACTGCGCAGGCTAATGGACCTGTGCATTGTCCATTTACTGCCTAAAATAGGGACACTGACTAGTTCCTCCATGAAATAAAAAGTCCAGGTGAACCAAGGAGAAAGCAACAATCCTTTCTTCACTTCATTGTAGAGCTACTAAATCCTTCAGGAGAGATGAGCGTAAGAGCTGAAAGTGCTCTGAGAGATGGACATAATAATTATTATTACATTGGGTATTAAATAAATAGGGTAAGTTCATTCTCATTTGCGGAGAATGATGTACATACACTGTTGCTGTGAACATATGTTTCATCAAATGCAAAAAGAAATGTATACGCCTGGAATAAAATTTTTGTATTTATTTATTTAGTGTCTTACTTTATTTTTCTTGTACTGAGAAATGTCAGTTCTAAAGATAATGAGTCTACAAATTACTGGTATCATCTTAAAGAAGCTGGCTGTATTTAAACTGTCGTTCAGATGGCTACATTGCTGAACATGAGGAGTTTTCCTGTTGAATTATAATTTCTATGTGCAATTTAATCACCCTTTGATGGACTGGCGACCTGTCCAGGGTGTACCCCGCCTTTCGCCCAATGTCAGCTGGGATCCAGCCCCCCGCGACCCTGTATGCAGGATAAGCGGTTGACGATGGATGGATGGATGGATGGAATTTAATCGCCAGTCCAAAGACAAGGACTGTTTGTCCTTAACTGTCCTGATACATAAGATCGGGAGGCATTATTCTTTGGCCAACAGGGAGTTTATGAACAATGGTGGAATACTAATGCAACACACATACAGTATGACAAACTCACTAAAATGTAAATCCATCTAGGCAGGGGAAAAAAATCCCAAACAATACTGTCAATCTCTGACGAGCAATTTACCATCATCCCAGGAGCACATACCCTTGATATGTATGTGTGTAAACAAAGGCTTTCTGCACACACTTCTGTGCATAAATTTCAATCAAGTAAACATCCTTAAATTCTAAGTATCCCTGTGTGAACTCGCACTCCGACAAGAACTTCTCCCCAATTTCTTTCTTTTAATCCCACTGATCGATGCTAAAAGCTCGGAGGATCCCGACATCAACTGCAACTCTCAAGAGAAGATTAGTTCAAGATGAAGGAGAAAACATCTCTCCACTCACATTCTCCTCTTATAATACGCAGGCCAAAGACTCTCCCTTCCTTTTCTCCACGTTCCCTCCCTACGGTGTGAAACTCACACTGACTGCAGAGTATCACAGATAATAACAACTTAAACCAGACACAAAGCCCACACTGTTTTGAAAACCGAAAGTCTTCCTTTTTTCCCCTTCTTCAGGGGGAGAAAGAAAACAGGCATCTTATGAATATTTCAGCATCTGATCTCCGTGGGAGACGTGGACGGCGCAGCTCAGCGCGACAGTTTTCGTGAGCTGCACTTCCTCCCAAAAACACATAAACAGATTCAGCTAATTCATTCCAAAGGGGCGCCCCAGCCAAAACAAAGAAAAACAAAAAGGGGCTTCAGTGTGCGCCCCGGTCGAGCCACCCTTCCTCATAAGAATACAAGTCCCAGGGTTCTCGTTAAACATGGCAAGCCTCATGAATGTTGTATGGCTATCTTAGCCGTGTTTACACTGACCTGGTTTCTTTGCCTCTGTCTGTGGAGATGACAGGGGAGAGGAGCTTATACTTCCCTGCAACAATCTCCAGGCATCACATTACTGTACTCACTGTTCAAGTCAGACAACAGCATTTAGGATGTTATCGGCTCCACAATGGAGTGGCCTACTGTGACCTGTGAGGGAATAACATTAACCTCCAAAGTACAAAAGCCCACCTGGGAATACCATACTGCTCAAGCGTAAGAGCTACTTCCGCTTCTTCTACGGTGGAAATCACAGCTGAAAACAGGAAGCAAATAAGCGGGAGGAGTCTTGGACAAAAACGGAAACTTGAGACAAAAATTAGTTACTGGAGCTTTGCTGCTTTAACAGATTTTTTAAACGCCTGCCACAAACAACACTGTCTTCATTCCCAGGAAATCAAAGGGTTTACAGCCACGAACACTCCACCGCCGTGGTCGATCAGCCCAGCAACATAGAGGAATGCCAGGCTTGCATACTGTCCCATGAAATTTTCATCACTTGGGGAGTGGAGACGAACGATTGCCTTTCAATTTTTCATTATTTTGCTTCAACCAGGCTATACGAGCGTGACAACCGAGAGAAAATTGGGTAGAATTACTCAAGTGTCCCACTTTTTTTTAGATTGAAAAAAGAAACTGTTCTCATCTGCTGGAGATGAATCATCAGCTAATTATCATCTACATAACAGCAATGCTTCCTGCATTGAATTCAAGAAAAGATACCTTGGTAGAACAGCCATCAAGGATTAATATAAAGACAGAAAGATGCAGAAGGAGAGAAATACATGGAAGAACAAAAACACCTCCAGTATTAGTGAACGATAACATCATCTCCTCTTCCCCTCCTACTTAAGAGAAGTACTCTCCTTGTCTGACTGAAGGCAAATTACTAACGCCTCTTTAACTCCTGTTCTAGGTCACCATGAGATAAACACACTTTATTCAGCTTGGCCAGACCCCAGCCATTAGACAGTGGCGGTGGCCTATTCATGGTGTACACTCATGGCCTGGGCCCTGTGATCAATTATAGCACGGGGCAGTGCCTCTCAAAGGGGAGTCCTTTTGGTCAGGATAGCCTGCATGCCGATACTCTGCCAACATCCCGGGCTCCGGTTTGGATAAAGGTTTAGTTCATGGTAATGTCTTCAATCAAGAGGCTGCAAACTTTTTGATATCAACTGAATTTCTCTAACCCTCTGCTGGTTTTGTTTGTCTGTGTACTAAAATCAGCCAACCTGCCTCTCTCCCTAGCCTCTCCTCATTTTTTCCTCTCTTGTACTCAGGCTTCTCTGTGCTGGACCATGGGCAGTCCGGGGACCTGGAACCGCTCTCTCTCTCCCTCAGTGCGTTTGTTTCTCCTGCTGTGTGAATGTTGTTGTCTTCTAGTGTGCTTGTGTGGCTTGTCCTCATACAGTTAGAGAGGGGGTGATGTGGCTCAGATCCTACTTATTAGGCGACACCTCAGCTGCATACTCGTCCACCCTCTTTGCTTATGTTTATACTATGAGTTTCTGTTGTGAATCAATTCCAAACACACGAGAGCTGTTGCATGTTAGGAAGTCCTGTAAGGACTGTAAACTTGCACAGAGACAGGAATTTGTACAATTTTGTACAATAATAAAATGATATGATCGGACTTTGATTCCACTTTAAAATGATAAACAATAAAATTGCTGTTTTCATTCCTTTAAAAAACTCTCTCTTTTTGGTGTCATGCAGGCAGTGGGCATCGAGGGCCGCACCATGGCTGAGCCCAGACACAGTCAGTGCATTAGTGTGTCTGAGCTGCCAGCCGCTCCCCTGTGACTACCCACTCCTTATCCCTCTCCCCGATGTCAGCGCTCATCTCCTACGTTTCCATCTGGCTCCCCAAAATAGCTCCCATTTACTCACATAACAGCCTTCACATTGCTACCTTTACTTCACACGACATTTCCCCCTGAAGCACATGAATCCCAGAAGAAGCCCTCCCTCTCCTCCTCCCTCCTTCAGTCTCACCCTCTGCCCCCACCCCCTGGTAGGCTGCCGCACAGCTCCACCACTGTTTCTCATGTTCCAGCAGAATTCCTGAGGAAGCTGAGGCTTTGTGGGATGCTTTCAGGAACAGCCTGCCTGTTGCATTATTCATCACTCTTAGTCTCCTCTGTGTTAAAGACAGCCCACAGTGCCCAGCTGATACTGAGGGGATAGATGAGGAAACAGCACAGCTGAGTGTAGTTGCTGATGCAAGGTGAACAGGTAAACCAGCGCTCTAGACTACAAGCAGTCACCCCAAAGGGACTAAAAAAGGGAGGACAAACAGTAACCACACCCAAAAATTCATCAACATCTTTACCAACAAGCAGCAGGGTGTTGATAAACTTCCTGACTGCCAGTCTTAGAGTCCACAACAAAAACAACTTTAATAAAGCTTTATTATTGGAAACAAGAAAAAACATAAAGTGCATTTCAAACAGCATTGTCCCAATTCCAATCTACCAGACAATTTTAATTAGACAATGAGTAATGCAAAAATTCGATAGAGAAGCTGGGAAAAATGTAAATGTGAGACCGTTATTTTCTCCATCAGGACACCTCAGAGTGTTTTATTGTGTGTATAAAATGGAACATTATCACAGACAAAAAGAGAAGCTGTGTTCAAATAGTTATCCATTTTTACAGTTAATTTGTAGTCAGATTAAGGTTATGGAGAACAGTAACCATTTAGACAAATGCAACACCACAATAAATCAGTAAATACGTGTACGAGTGTTTGCCAAAGAATGTATAAAAATCCCAACTCACCGAGTTGGATGGCACACCAAGGTTGGTCTCAATGTAGGTCTCGGTTTTGGGTTCCACTGCCTGCTCTGCTTCCAGAATCTTCTCCACGGGCATGTCCTCGTTGGCGCAGCTGGTGGACTCCACCTCGTTCTCATTTCTCTCCTTGGCTCGCTGGCGCTCCTCCTGAACGGCTGCATGTAACAAAACTGGTTCCGGTCACTACTGCTGTTTTTTGTTTTGTTGTTTTTACAATGTCAACGTGTGTCACAACGACAACACATGTATTTTTTGAAAGGAAGATTCAGGATTGCAAGTTTACATGGTTTTGATTACTGAGCAAGATTTTAGTTCAGGGTTCAAAAGCTTGCTTATTTTTCTAGGAAAATGACTCTAATGCAAAAGTCAATTGCTTAAAATATTAAAGCTGCATTAATCAATAGTTTTTATGTTGACAAAGAAACAGAAGATGATTAGTAATGTGAAAGATGACTCACAAACAACCCAATTCACAATTATTACCCAACCCTATGGATGTCACGAGAACCGATACTTCAGTTTGATAAGTCGATACTAAAAATTCAGAAAAGACGTTGGTATTCGTTTTGCTAGGTACCAAATCTACCATAGATCCAACACGTGGAAGCTGAAGCGACAGCTCTGCCTCGCATCGCCGCAAAGAAAAGAGAATGGAAACCGGAGTGAAGTTAGTTTCCAGCCTGTTACCTGTAATAGCTCCATGTCAAAGCCTCGATTTCTCACAGTTGGAGAGCTAATTTAGGCACAGTTAAGGCAAAATTGAGTTTCACAGTTTTGATCACCTGAAAATCGCCAAACATGACGATGCAGTTTGCAGCGCTAAGAACTGAATGTCTGTCAAACGCGCCTGTTACTGTTGGCGGTGTTAGGGACCGTCTCAAAAGTGCAATACGATCCATTTCAATAGTCAATAACTTTTTGGTTTTTCAATATAAAAATCTCAAACAACTGCCAATATAGATAGTTAACACCCTAAAAGATTTCACACCTGTGAGTTTGTAAAGAAAAGTTACTTAAAGTAAATTAAGTAATTAATTTAATAATTAAATACGATCAGTGCCAGGTTGTAATTTCAACAGCTTGCATTTAGGAATATACTGACATCAAATCACTTCCTGGACATCCTCTCACAACTTTCACAGCGGTTAGTTGTTTTTTTGTAATGTTCAATGTTTTTATTAAAAGAGTGCATCTTGAAGTACATGGGATTTATTGTGTTGTTTTAATTTTTTACCATGGTATCAAATTGGTATCGAGAATGTTACTGGTGTCGGTATCGACTAATACATTTCTGGTATTGTGACATCCCTCCCCAACCCCGGGGTTCTTTCAAGCGCTGGGGTTTTACAGCACATTTACAGTTTTGATTCACTCTTGCCGCTTTCGTCATTAGCCGCAAGTTCTGATAGACCAATTGTCTGTTACCAGCCCAGCTACAAATGGCAGACAAATTTAGGGACTAGCTGATAAGGAAAGTGGAACATGTAGAAGCTAAAAAGCCAGACGCTTTCCCCAGGAGTTGGTGGAGATTACACAACAGCTAAAAAAAGAGTGAATATTTAACTTTCATCAGGTGGACACAAACACAACTCCAAATAATTGCTAATATTGCTCTGTGACTACTGATATGTAAGTAGATTACTGTTTGCTTAATAAATTAGCATTTATAATTTTTTAAAGGGAATACTATGTCAGGGCTGTGTGTTTTTATCAGCTCCTTTTTAAATCACTTCTGCCCTGTAGTGACCAGACATTTAATAATGCAGCTTAATTCAGCAACTTTTCATGCAAACAGCTTTAATTCTTAGCAACTGAAATGGACTGCAAGTGACTGCCAATCTGCCAGTGTGGTGAGGTTATCCCAGCGCTTTTCAAATCAACCATGTTCTTGTTTCTAGTGCAACAATCTGCCTTACCCAAGATCAAGATCAACATTCTCAAACAAGGGGAACCGCACTGGTAGATAATTTTTGTGCTCTAAGAAAAAGAAATTATGCTGGATGAATCTGAGATGAAATGACTTGATAGGGCAGATTTGATTTTGTTTTGAGCAGCTTTCAACACTGAATCTTCCCTTTGATTAAATGCTTGAATTCTTGCTGATTTTGAGAAAACAAATTGTTCATTCTCTGGTACACATCAGCAGAAAACTGAATAGGCTGTTGGTCCTTGTATGTATCTACACACACTTACGAACAAAGTGTCACTCACACTCACGTGCTTGAGTGTGTGTCCGCTTACCCATGTCAAGAACCCGCATGTGTGAGTACCTGCTTCAGTCAGTGCGTCTCGGTAAGCCAGTGAATAGTGCATGACCTTGTATGTACTATGCTAGTAAACATATCCAAGACAATTCAATCATCAATAATTGCTTTGACAGTGTGGATGTAATATATTTAGGACCTTAGACCTACATTATGCACAACGCAGCAGAGTGGAAAAGACTTTTTTCAGCTTGCAAAGAGATGTTTTTTTCATGCAGCGCTCAATGACAAACAGCCGGCTCCTTTTATACACATTCATAACGCCTGGCACATCGCTCTTTTACATCGTGCATGGTCACCAGAATGGCTTAAATAAAAACCTTGAACACAAATCAATGAAGACTTTGTCTTGTAGGTTTTTTTTTCTCCCCATGTCATGTACAAAAGCTGGTTGAAGCAAACCGTATTGGTTCTTTTAACTGATTGGCTTGGCAAGGAGACACAGGAAATGGTTTGTGTGCTGAGCAGACACCGAGACTCACTGTGGCTGAGGCAAGAGAAACCGCACCTCCACCCTTAAGTGAGAATGGAAAAGATGCCTGTGTGTATGTGTGTGTGGGGATGTGTGTGTGTTTTGTCTTTTCAAAAGGCTACAATTTACTTAATTCAAGAAACCACAGAAAAAAGTACTGTGGCTGTTTATAAGTTTGTCCTCACAATGAATTAATAAAAAGTTTTGGACGTAACGTGTTGAATGATAAAGGGCTTTTGGAAATTCACTGTCAGCATGCAAGCTTACATACACACCTGGAAAACTGTCCTGCCTCTCACACGCACGCACGCACGCACGCACGCACGCACGCACGCATGCACGCACGCACGCACGCACACACACACACACACACACACACACACACACACACTGGGTTTGCAGGATGATCTGTCTCCTTACATTTCCCCTACTCTGGTTTCTATTCCAATTCCTGGATCACAGTGGTCTCGTTGGTGGGGGGGGGGAGCAGAGGATGTTAGAGGAGGAGACGGAAAGGGGCCCCATTTCAGAGGAACTGCTGTCTGGTGGTGGAGGTCAGCCCAAGGGTAGAATACTTGTGTTGGAGTCAGGGAGAGGTGAGTAGGGCCGAAATCATGTTAGCTTTATTCCCCCCCTCCTCCTCTCCTCTCCTGACTTGGAGAGTATAAATTCATTTAATCCTGTTTTTCTGTAGATTCGCTTAGCCTTTTGGGCTACTGCTGCCTTGTTCTCTTACCACAGCCCTCAGGGTGTGGGGGGAGGCTTAGGCAGCACTCTGAGTGAGGCGAAAGGCAGTAAATGATAATATCCTTGAAAGGAGTAAAGAGCCCAACAATGATATAAATAAAAGTAAGAGGGAGGGCAGGGGAGGCCAAGTAAAGGTCAAGACAAATTGGCCTTGGATAGAATAGCCTCCAAAACACATTTACCCCCCCCCACCACCCACCCACCCCAAAAACATGTATTCTTCTTGTTTACTCAGCTTTAAACATCTAACACACATGAACCTGCACACACACACACACACACCTGGTTAACACCTGCTACCATCTTTGCTCTCCAGGTCCACTGGCGACACTGTACATCGCTCAGTATAATCTATGCACTCTATATTCTGTAACCGTGGCGACCACATTGGTGAGAGGCAGTGATTGATTTGTTCAATGTGCAAAAGAGTGCTTAACAGCAACTGCTGAGTGCTAATATTTTTAACACCCTCATGGAGTGTTAAAATTCACACCTGACTGCCTGATTCCACCCTCCCCCCTCTCCTCACACAACCCAAATCTTCCTAGTCTTATCAGCTCTGTAATCCATCCTCGAAGGTGCTTTACTGCGCTGCCCCACAATCATAGACAGTGTCTGCCAACTCAAGGTTAACAAGTCGCTCTCAAAGACTGGAAAGCGATAAGTGCGGTATCAAACAAATACAGCCAACAATGCTGGTCTCAAGAGCCAGTCCCACTTATTGAGAGAATATCAACAGGACACAATCAATCATGCTGTACATTAAAAGGAAATGTCTGTGTGAAACTGCTTCAGTCTTTATACATTGTGCCCTGTTTTCATGACATGTCATTTTCTTTTTTAGTACCTCTTTTATTATTATTGCTCTGCTTAATTAAGGTTCTATAGTAAAAAGGGTGGTTTAAACCTCACCCTGGAGTGCGCACATGCCTAAATGCCTCAACAGATGAACAAGACCTAATGAAACCTGAAGAGTAGAGATGGAAATAATGATTGACTAAGATTTGTAATCATTGACTATGTAATTCATTCACTTATCACAGTTCAAATGCACTATACTATATGTACAGTATTAGTAAGCGAATGCATCATTGTATATAACGGCACAGCATTTAATTCAGATCATCTTCAGTTCAGTTGGTTGCTGGTTCATTCAGTTCAGCACAAAACCAGGCCTATACAACCAATAGCTGCACCTATTAACAGCATACTTATGATTTCATGCTAACTTTGTGTGGCTTTTGCAGTCTTTCAGTAAGCTTTTAACCAGAAAGTAATCACATTTGAGCTGACAACAATGCTTTTACTCACAAGTTAGCTCTGCTGCTAAATGCAGCTCTACTGATTCATTCAAGGACAATGGTGATATAGACCAGTAAGTTCAGTTGAAAGGTTTTGTGATTCGCTTGTACATGTCTGCACTTAAGTGCAGTACAAATCAATGCAACACTGTGGCCAAAACAAAAGTTCAAAGCATAACTATCTACAAGTATATTTGCTGCCATTAAATTAATATTTCAGTGACATTTATTACAGTCTGCCTCTGGTTAGCATGCTAACAAACATTGCTAAGCTAAGTTAACTAAACTGGGCAGAAAAGTAAGCTAATTTCATCAAAACGAATTCAGTAGCTGGCTTTCACTGGTGCTCTCTGACTGGCTGATGTAGGAGCTTCACACATAAGAGTCTTTCATCAACACAAAACGCTGACTTTACCTGTAATTTGCAAACAGAAGTTTAAGAGTAAAGTCACTGTTGAAGCTAAAAGTAGTAGGACTTGTAGCTGCACTGATGCGGATGGAAAAAAGTTAAGAGTTAAGAGTGAAAGTTTGATTAACGGTCTGTCCTCCACAACTATATGTTCTGCATATGTGGCTACTGACTAAATCTCTGTATCTATTTGAAAAGGGCAGGAGCAGTATGTGCATTCCATCAGTAGCCTCTAATTTGAGGAATGTGGTGCACATTTTCACGGCGCAAATTGAGTGCTTTGATTAAATGTTGTGCGTTGAGTATCTTGCAAAATAAGCACATAAAACATATTTTGTGTTTGTGGTAACAAGCTGGTGCACAATAACAAGGTAGGCTGACCCATACAAGGTTAATACAAATAATTAGGAGCACAAGAGCTTGGCAGCAACGGTGACATCCAGACAATGCAAAGGAAGCAGAAGTTCACACAGCTCCATTGCTATGTCTTTATTTCTCCAGTCTACATCAATGAACTCCCCAAGGACTCCCTGCAACCCATCACTCTGTTTCCATGTGCATCAATAATGGAGCTGCAACAGCTGAATGTATTATTTCCCCTAAAGTAGTGCTTCAAGCAGAAATATTTATATTTAAATGCAGTAGAGCCTTTGGCTGCAATTCACAGCATGTACAGTAGCAGAGCAGAATCACAGCAAGTTGTAAAAATGGCAAGTTGTGAAAATGGACAATCGGCTTTACTAATAGGAAGCAAGCAAAAAGGGACATCTTCTAACCTTGATGCCACCTCTTAGCTGCTCTGCATGTGCCCTTTGTTACTCTGCAATCAAACTAAATCAAATTAATTTTTTTTCAGAGAAGACTAAGTCGTGGGTTTGGAAGCGTCATGTTTTGCACTGATTACCAAGGTTATGAATCATATGTATGTTGCAAGCTTTGCTACCTAGTGTGGACGCCATTAAATAAATATACCTATAGTCACAGAGAGTATACTGGCATACTGGAGTCACAGGCAACAACAGTTTGAGACCAAAATCAGAGTATGCTGCCAAGGGTCCGGTAAAGTAAATTACATGTGTCCATTTACTTTTAAGGACACATGTAATATGTTTTATACTTTCTGTGAATATAATCCAATTAATCTTATTTCCATCCTGTACAGAAACCTTATTTTGAAAACCAGACGAATATGTATCCTCGCGCTAAATTCATCAAGTCCGACCCAATTTGATAAATAATGTTGTATGTGGTTCTCATATCACGCAACATGAAGACTTCACAGCCTCTCTTCAGCTGGGACTCTCATTCTGAAGTCGCTAACCTGCCTGTCAGATCACACTGGTCTGTTTCAGTGAATTTACCATAAAGGCTTGAATATGTGTGCACTCCAAATTTAGGTGCGGCTAGCTGAATCGCCTTCTCAGAAACGAGTGACAGAAACACTCAAAGTGGGTCAGACCGTTTGTTGCCTTTTCGAAGAAGTCAGCCACAAATGGAGTGGATGTGATAGGAGACAGTTCAGCAGAAGAGTGTCTGCAAACTTTCTCGGAAACTTTAAAATGCTTCCACACTGCCGACATGTAAACGTAATTGTTCGATAAAATTTCCTTTAGACCTATTAGGCCGAACACCGAAAGTGCTTTTTTTTTTTTGCAATTTTCGGTCGATTAATATCGGTAGCCGAGCATTCTGTGCATCCCTACTGTATTCTCCTGTCCTTTATACTATGCTCAATACACAAAGGCAGAAAGTGCACTGATTTTAAAAGGGATGATCTGATAAAATACTTTCCAAAACTGATGCCATTTCCAAATATACAGGTATTCTGTGTGTTTCTGGTCACATAAATATGAGTTCTATTCATGATACTCACTACACAGCTCATTCATTTCCTAAAGTAGGAACCTTATCTGTGGCTAAATGTGTCTATGTAGATTAGTAGAGATTTGAGGGAATGGGTAAGTCGGACTTTATCCTCAACGGTATGTGCTGTACCTTCTCTCTTCATGCCCATGGCTAAACACTTCTGGTAGCGGCAGTATTGGCAGCGGTTCCTCTGGCGCTTATCAATGACACAGTCCTTGTTGTCACGACACGTGTAGGTTAGGTCTTTGCGCACCGTCCTTTTGAAAAAACCTTTGCAGCCCTCACAGCTGTATACCCCGTAGTGTTTACCTGAGGAAAGAGAGAGACAGAGATGGTTTGTCTGATGCATATATAGTAGAAAATGTCAGTTTGGTTTCTGTGTAGTAACCCAGTGTACCACCAGAAAAGCAACATAATCATGGCGCAGGCGCACTGCAACTTTAAAAGCAGGTCTCAGGCAAGAGAGCTGAGATCAAAAATCTTTACAGCTTGAGATGACATGCAAGCACACAAACAGCATACAGGAACCAGCTTCTGAGGTAGCAAAAGAGAAATCACGTGAACAAAGACCTATTAAAGTGAACAGAATGTGTGTTTGGGGGTTATGCTGAGGTGACTGGGGAATCAAAGAGGGGCCTACTGAAGGCAAGCTGCAGGGGGGCCTCGTGGATTTGTGTTACGGTACTGTTCTCACATCATGTCCTGGTACAGGACGACTCATCTCTTTTCACCTCTCATAATGACTCTTTTTTGTTATTTATGATGGATGAAGTCCATTTGCATTCTCCTGTGTTTCTGGTCAGCACACTGGAGAAAATAAATTAAGCCTCCGAGCACAGTTACATGAAGCCTGACTTGCTATTAAACATTGTTGTTGCTATTAAACATTGTTTGGATTTTCCCCCTTGGGTCCATGTGGCACCAATGACGCAGAATAACACAAAGACTGTCCAATGAATTAGATATCCAGCATCATCCTTGGGCTGAAAGCTTTTCATGGTTATCCCCAGAAAAACATTTAAACACAGGGCTATTTGTTGACTGTGTAAAAAAAGACAAAGAAGAACATTATGTGTGTGATGGCATTGGGCTAACAGTTAGATAGTGGTTAAATGTTCTTGTGGTTAAAGTGGTTAGGCTAGCACTTGACCAAATGATAGCCAATGTTTCAGAGAACCCTGTGTGAAAGGCCAAAAAATGGGAATTTTTCCCCCTGGAATATTTGAACTTTGATAATTTGGATTGAATTTCACCAAGTTTTAAATCTGATATGAGGCAATGTTTTGGATCTCCAACAAGAAGAAAAAAGAATTGACAAGATAAATACTTACATGTATAATAAAAAATGTGCTGCCATTTAAAGCCATGTCAACATGAGACTAGCGTCAGCAGTGCAGATGTAGCTGCTCTTTATTTGGCATTTTCGCTCCTTTGGACATTAAAGTGGCTGAAATTTGATCTTCACAAAGGTATCAAAATGTTTAAAATGTTCATATAATTTATGAGTTCTCAAAAATACGTGGTAGCATTTGTATTAATTGCACTGTTTTTTTTGTAGGAAACTCACTGTCAAGCTCTCTATCTCTTTCTGTAACAGGTTCCTCTCTGCCTGTATTTGCCTCCAGCCTTCATTTTCTACAAGCAGTCTGCGCTGCAAGAAAAAAAAAGGACAAAAACAACAGACATCCACCCACATCATGACGATGCTTCATGGTAGGGATGCTAAGAGTGATGGGCTGTGCCTGGTTTCCCTCAGACACAACGCTTCTGCAACAGTTTTTTTGCCTCATGATTTCAGTTTCTTTCATGTGCTTTTATGGAGCTGCCCTCACATGCATTTTCTCAAGACTGGCTTCTTTCTGGCCTGCTTGATATTTAGCCCAGATTTGTGAGGAATTCCACTGACTGTTGTCCTTCCAGGAAGATCTCCCACTGCAAAAAGCTGCAGTGTGTAGTTCTGCCAGAGTGCAGCCCATGGGGCCGTTCTCTGACCAAAGTTCATCTTTGGATCTTCTTTGAAGGTTTCTCAGTGTGGTCAGAACACAAGCTTTTAATTTAAGTGCATTCCCACTTTATTTTTATTTGGTAATAATGTAGTCTTGTGTAATCCCAGCTATTAAGAAAATATTTTCACTTTCCCCCACGATTCTTCCTTAAATTATACTTAAAATTCCCTGGACTTGCTTTTTAGGCTTTGACTCATGCACTTTTAAATAGTCATCTCCAATCAATTTAAGTTTTGTCATTTCATATTTATAATTTTAAACCATCACTGACCTCTTGAGTCATTTTGTACAGATGAGTCACAAAAAATCCTTTCGAGTTCTGTGACTCATATGTACTAAATGATCCATTTTTACATGAAGCTGTGACACCACAGTGAGAAAAGACAAGCAGGTTGAAAAAACTCCTGAAGGCACTGGGAACCCTATGATTCTTTAGAACCGTTTCAATCTAGAACAACCTCACATCATTTCATTTTAAATCTTTAAATTCAGTGATTTTGACCTCAGTGTTTGCAGTTGCCCAATGCTTCCCGTGTGGACAGTGCATGCGGCCGTTCAGTGGGTGATCGTCACAGTCTGATGTCACTCACCTGAGGAGCGGTCACCGCAGATGGCACAGATGTGTTTGGTGAGCGACAGGACCGTGCCTGAGGGCTGGGCGGGCACCTTCATCACGCCGTTGAGGCCCAGCGGGGGCTTGATGTCCTCCGTGCTGCTGACCGAGTTCATCGGAGAGTTCAGCTGGAACATCAACACACACAAACACACACGCCGACAGGTCACAAAGCAGACCCCGCTGAACAAAGAACCAGGGCCATCATACACCCTACCACACAAGTCCATCCACATAGCTTAGCTGGCGCGGCATAGTCAGCTGATGACATTAACTATTGAATGAGGGCCAGGTCTCCTAAGGAGAGAGAAGGTTTGGTTACACATACTAACAGGGAAAATAAATCTGGAGCTGTGTCGTGCAGGTTGTCCTGAACAATTTGCTAAATGCAGAAAGTAAAAAAGGATGTTATGACTATTGATACTCAATACAGATGGTCCTAGCAGCAGCTCTCTTTGCCCTCTTCCATTGCTCTGTCTCCTCCCTCCTGTTTCAGATCTAAATCTGGCGCAGCAGGATCCTGCACCACTCCACCCCAGGAACTCTTTTATTCATGCTCTCAACAAGCCCCGCTGGCTCCCAAATGTTCAGCACTAGCATAACTCCACTGCAAAATTTAACAGTACAGCAGATTAAAGAGACAGCATTTGTTTTAGCGGGAATGCAACGGCAGCCTTAAGTCTTACTTCAAATGCTGCCTCCCTCCCTCCCTCCCTCTCTGGAAAACAGCTTTGATAAAATTCATCTCAAAGTGACCCTTCCTCTCCTCTTGCAAAAAGTGGAGAGCAAAGGGAGACTAATTACTATAACTAGCACCATGCTGTTTCCAAAGGAGATAAACATTATGGGGCTGGATATAAATTATCCTAAAACACTAAATGTACTGGACGGAACAGAAGCTACTAAGCCATTAACACGATCTCGTGAAAAAAACTGGAAAAGTAAAAGCACCAGTCTGCTTGACTAGGCTAATGGTAAAATGACAGTTTAGCATCACAGAGGAGGGAAAGAAGTGGTTTCGTTGACAAACACACTCACAACAGAGGCTATGTTTGCCACATGGGCTCATATAGCCAGACGTGTTTTTTATTTAGATATCACATATGTGACACGTCTGATGGCACAAACACCCATTGACTCTATATTTAGCTCACAACATAGCAAAGAAACCCCTGTATCTGTCTGCAGGGATCTGGCATGACAGAAGAACCATTTTGTTTTTATAATGACGAAATGTACATGATAGTCTAAGAGAGTTTGTCATCCTCGGCTGTGTTTACTGGGATCTGACTGGGAACATTAGCTACGCAGAACACAGGAATGTATACGCCACAGCAAACAGCGCCCATTCTCAAACATACAGTATAAACCAAACAGCCCCAGAGCCCATATGGATTTTGGCATGTGGCTCCAAAACTCTCTATGGAAAATATTTATTTAGGAGGTTTTGAAATAAGTGAGTATTCATATGATTTATCAAGTAAGAGGATATGAATACTTTAAAAGAGACAAAAACACAAAAGATGACAAACAAACACTAACAAACAGACATGACTGTAGCAGTACATAGAGACAACAACAACAACAAAAAAAACAATTACAGTGCAAAAATCAAAGAAGTTTCCTTTAAATTAATAAATAAATTCTATTCAGCTAAAAACTATATTAAGTACAGATTTAGGAAAGATATTGTGGTGAATAGTTTCTGTGGTGGATGTCCAAAAACTGTTTTGGAATTGTCCTATTTTGAAAAGATTTCTGGAAAAAATTATGTGCCTTTATTTCAGAAAATATTTTTGAAAGTTTGCTTTGGAAGAATGTATAGTTTGGTTTCACAGAAAATAACATACAAAGAAACACTTGTGTGTACTTGATTAATCTCTTTATTATTATGGCCAAATTTCATATTCATAAATGTAAATTCGCAGATAAGAAACCTTGCTTTTTTGCCTTTTCAAAAGAGTTCAAACATTACCTCATCAATTCAGTGGTCTCTAAAGCAAAAGGCAATTAAAACTATATCAGCTTGTGTTATTTTTGAAGTTTTTATATAGACCCTCACCCCCCCCTAGCAGTCAGCTCTTGTACTTGACTTATTGTTCTATTATAATTGTTTTTATAATTTTGTTAGATTTGCAAATTCAAATAAAGTTGTTAATTAAAAACAAACAAACAACAGCAAAAAAAAAACAATTACAGTGCTGCAATATGTCGGAGAAGATGAAACAAGAGGTGGTTTTGGTAGTTATACCAAGAATAGTTGATTTAGCGATTAGTCAGTCAACAAAACTTAATAATTGTGATTTTTCAAGTAAAAACACATAGGGCTCTGGGAACTTATGATGGGTATTTTTTAGAGCCCGACCAATATATCGGCCATTTATAACAGCAGATATATGACTATTAAAAAAGAAACCTAGAGTCAGATCCTTCATGTCATGGGTGTTGCATAGTTTGCCCAACAGAGGGCGACCAGCTGCAGCTCCCCTGTTAACTACACTGCCTCACCACAAAAACCACAGAAGAAAACAATCAGCTGACCGGAGTTTAGACGCAGCATTTAGAAACGTGCAGAGGGCTGTGTGATCGGTGAGTGGGTGTTGAAAGCTACGCTGCTGGACAGACGTAACTGTACATTTATTTGAAACAGTGTGGCAGTTCTAGCAAACGGTCCACATTTGTCCCTAGTTCATCACTTCTAAATATTCTCTAAAATCACGTAACGTTACAGCAGCTGCCTGTTGCTAAATTAGCCACAAAGCTAATGCGGTGTTTATCAGTGGAGGAGCGCTAACATTAATGAGCCCTTAAACTACAGTTTCTGACGTATTCTAAATATATCTGCGAGCCGCCTGTCTGCAGGTAGTCGGCGTGTCTGAAATGATTAAACCAGAGCGAACATGTAAAGAAACGTGAGCTGAACAAGAATCTAACACAACTTCTTGTAGCTCCTCTTTTTGTGACGTTGTAGATGTGAAACGCTGTAGTCAGAGCCGTAACGACTCTGGTTATAGTTATAACGTTAGTTAAATAAAATCTCAAAGTTGCAAGTCCTTGTTGTAGAGAGTCATGTTGTATTAGATGCATTCAACAGCAGCTCACTGTGTCCTAGACGGCATGATTAGATGGTGGTTAAATGGTTTCACGTAGCTTTGGTTAGAAGAGTGCTGGTAAAGGGATGAACTACATGAATGTGCTACATTGAAATTTTGGCAGATCATGTGTAAAGTGAAATACACAACTATCCAAATCATTCTTAAAATCAAAATATCGGCTCATAAATCAGCTCTTCTTCACTTTAACAAAGCGTTTGGGCTCTAGTATTTTTCACTATTTTCAGGAAATAATCAATAGTACAAATAATCGTTTGTTGCAACTCTAAAATGGAGATCCACATATCCAATCCAATCCATTTTATTTATATAGCACATTTAAAAAACAAAGGTTTACAAAGTGCTGAGCAAGAAATAAAACATAAAAACTCATATAAAACACATAGAAACACATAAAACAACAAGACTACACAGCTCTCATGCTGGGTTAAAAGCCAGGGAATACAAGTGGGTTTTAAAACGGGATTTAAAACATTCGAGGGTCGGGGCCAATTTGACCTGTGGAGGTAGCTCATTCCACAGTTTAGGGGCTGCTGCTGAAAAAGCGCGGTCGCCCCTGGTTTTTAACCTGGTTTTTGGAGCAACCAGCCAAAGTTGGTCAGTAGACCTAAGTGACCGTGGACCTGTAAGAGGTCTGAGATGTAGCGAGGTGCCAACCGATTCAGTGACTTAAAAACAAACAATAAGATCTTAAAATGTATTCTAAAATGGACTGGGAGCCAATGAAGCGAGGCAAGCCCTGGTGTAATGTGTTCATGCTTGCGAGTTCCAGTTAAAAGATGATATTGGTACATGTTTGCATGTTTTTGGTATGTGCGAGAAAAGATGAGGGAAATTAAATCTCTTCCTTTCATTCTTCCCCATTTCTCTTTCCTCTACTTTAAAAACACGTGGTCAACACAGTGATTTATGCCCGTGCAATAACAAACCAATGCATCACTTGACGAAAAGTATTCATCAACACTAAAACATATAAAGGTAAGATATACGAGTTCTCTGCAACTGCCCTGAGACACAGTCCTTCAACATCTTTTATGATACCATGAGGATGAAGCAGCTGATTTGACACACAGACACACACAAAAGCATTTATATGCAGTACATACACATGCATACGTGCACAAGTTCTCCTAAAAAGATGTTTGCACATACATAGACGCAAATATACCACATTAACGTGCACACGGCATATAATACACGCACATAGACGGGTACACGCCCAGCTGCTGTGGCTCCTGGCATCTCATTTCACCTTACACTCTAATATTTGATTCCTCTTAAATAGCTTCAAAGTTTGAAAAATGTTGGCAATGCCATTTACGTTTTAGCTTGAAGCTACAGTTATCATGCTCCCTCTGAGTGAAATATTCCAAGCCATGGTGCTTTACCATCACATCAAATAGATCTCTTGTGCATCATTTACTACACATTTACACATAATTCAGCATGACATATGTCGTGTCATGGGGAACCTGACTAGAAGTTCAAATGAAAAGCTTATGTGGGTTTGAATGTTTGGCTGCATTTGAATGATGGATCCACTGGTGGGTTCAGTGGGGTGAAAAGGTTAAAGCTCCTCCGCCACACGAAAATGTTCAATTCACACCGCGACACCCATCCCTGGCCTGCTCTTCACACCCTGTTTACACAAATACACACTGAATTCAATACACACACACACACACACACACACACACACACACACACACACACACAAGGCTTAAGCTTAGGGGGGAAAATTAAGATTATTTTTAGGTTATTATCCTACAGAGCTTTCCATGTTGTATTTTCTCCATTATTTCATTATTAATACCAAGGGAAAAAAATAAATTTTCTGCAGATTATCAAGCAAGTGGTGTAGTTTATATTGAAGTGATACTAAATGTGTCATTTAAATGAACAAAACAAGTATCATTTGCACAATTTAAATACGTAAAGAGTGCAAGAATAGCTATTGGCTATTGGTCTTTATGTTGGCAAAATGCTTCTTTGTGCTGGAAAATCTTGCGCCAAATAAGACACAGCTGCGTCATTTGTTTGGAACCAGCTTCGCCGACACGTGCACACTCACCCACATCTGTGCACACTCACCCACATGTAAACACACGCAACATGAGGTCTTACCTCAGTTAAACGCAGAGTGTAGTCTCTCCCCCCGCAGCGCAGCGCTAACAGAGCTGTCTCCTTTCCTGATATCGAACCCTCTGTCTGCCTGACAGAGAAGACTCTTCTACTCATGATCTATTTTCAGTAAACCTGCAACTCAATCTCAGCAAAATTGCTCCCCACAGTGGGGTGGGCAGGCTGGGGGGGCCCTTTCTTTCTTTCCTGCCCATGCCAATGGAGGCAAGGCGGAGGGATTAAAGTGGCTCAGGACTGGTTCTGGAAATAGAATACATTCGCTCTCCCCTATAACACATATGTGACCCTTCACAGAGGGTATTGCAGCTGTGTGTACAACCATCTCATCTTAGGAAACCCCTTGAAAATCCTTCCTTACATGCTATCTGTCTATTGTTTTTTGGTTTCTTTTTTGAGTAGTAGGAGGTTTGGCTTCAGACTGAGGGAGAGAAACAAACGAGGGACTTTAAACATCAAGGACTATGAATGTAGGACATAAGATTCCCTGCAGTACAATGTACAACACGAGCGCCTGAAATGCTCCAGCTGAATAACACTAGGACTTTGTGTGCTGCAGGTGTTATATAACTTGTTGTGGCGGACATTCGATTGGCACACCCAGTACAGTGGGGGGTCTCTGTCTGCTTGTGGGTGTCAGATTCTGCACATAATTGACATATGTGATTATACAGTAAGTTCTGTGCACCCGCTGGCTTCAGCATAATGCTGCAATGTTCAAACATGTAAAATGGGGTGAATTAATACTTCCTCGAAGGGGTAGTAGCCCTGAGGATCTGACGGTGTAGCTGAAAGTTTGCAGATATTGAGAGTGGCTGCATAGATAAACAGATGCATTCTGAACCAAAAGAGTGAAATAGTTTTTAATATTCTGATAAAAAGGTAGAGGGCAAGTAAATCTAGTGGTGTTTTGGTTCAATTTCATACAAACAGACAATATAACAAACCCACAATTGCTTTTTAGTATGGCGAGACATGGTTGTTGCAAGCTTACAGGTAAGTTGTGTAATGCTTTAATAATAAAACCAACCACCATTATAAATCGTATCATAAATTACGATTCTAACATTTCAAATGCATTATTACATGAATGTTTCATGTTTTTTTTGTTTTTTTAAAAGTATTATTTGCAAATTGCAACCTCTGTCCACTAAGAGGTTAAACAAATGGTGTTTGGTTTCATAAAAACACACAGTAAATGCAAAAAAATCTCCGTATTTGTATAGTGCCTTTCTAGTCTTTTTGACCACTCAAAGCGCTTTTGCATTACATCACATTCACCATTCACACACATTCATCCACTGGTGGAACAGCCACCAGCAATCAGTCCAAATGTAATATTGTAACAATACAATACAATGGGTTGGGAATCGGTTTTAGCAGGAATGTTTTGACTGTATTTGTAGCAACTTAGCTTGTTTCTTATTTCACCGTTTTAATTGTAGTCTCACTTACTGAATCCGCCTCCTTCAGTTCAGTACCTCTGCTGTGAACACGTCTCTCTCTCCCTGTATGTCTGCTCCGGTGACTTTCTCAATCAGTAGGCCTAGGAGGCTACGTTAAAAAAAAAACGAGACTCCATTAACAGCAGCAGCTGCGCCGCATGTTGAGGAGGCGTGTTGACAACATAGCCTTTTTTTTTGTCAAAACAAAACCAACGTGGTAGCTAACAAATGACATCTGACTGGTGTACTCACTGTCGCTTTACCTGGTCCGCTCTTGTAAAATATCCACAGTGTCGTAACTTAGAAGTAATCACTCTGGGTTTCTCTGATAAATGCTACTATGTGTCGTTTAACCTGGGCGGAAGTAAGAACTCTGAATCACTTTAATATAAAGAATAATTTCGGCTGCGGAACAGGTCCCGCAAACTATTAGTATGCTATGACAACACACGGTGGTGAAATAAAAGAAAGGAGGAGTCCCTCAAGTGCACAGAGGAGAAAAGGAAAGAAGAGCAGAGACAGTGGAGGCCTCTGCTTATGACGGGCTTAGCTCAATTCAGCGAGTCAGAGCACAGACTTTGCTCATAAAGACACTTCAAAAGGAGACATCAAATCCTGGCGCACCATTCCTCAATGCACAAGCCTCATGTGGAACTTCAGTTACTTTCAAGTTCAAGGGCACCTTTTTTAAAACGCCGAGAAAGTTATCTCCCCAGTTTTCTTTTTCAAAACGCCCTTACCGAATTCCTTCACGAGGCTTTCCATTATGCAGTGGCACAACATGGCCAGGAATAGAACGCTCTACTTAACAATCCACTGTTATAGATCTCATTCCGCACAACTGTATCACTGCGGAAGCACAATTTATTTTTGCAACTTTAATTCACTCTGCATCAATACAAGACATTAAAACTATCCGAAAGTTAGAAAATAAAGAGCAAGGAAGTGTGAGTGGACAGGAGACAACTCCTAACCAGCTGCTTCCTGAGAGGTGAGGACAGGGATCAGGTCATGATGTAACATAATGATAACCACGTGTCACCTTTCACTTCTTAACACCTTGTGACCATCACTTCCTTCTAAAAGCAAAACTTATCTCAGTGGTCCCGCAGAGTATGGGAGGAATGAGACAGAGCTTTCTTCTCATCCCCGTGCTGTGAGTGTGAGAGTCTTATCTGGACACGTATCAGCAGAGATGGGGTATCGGGTTTCAGACGGGGGTATGTTAATGGGTCCGCTCTTCTGTGGCCCCCGGGGTTTATTCGCAGTAAGACACCCTTTGGGATCAATTACGGCACTGTTATAAGTTTGAAGGACACCTGTTTGAGCACACTTGGTTCACAAATAAGTGCAAATCAACAGATGCGTGGATGTTTGCACATTATACACAGACTAGTTCAGGCTGCACTTCAGTTATTTGCGGACGACCTTCGGGGACGTCTGTAGGTCTATCATGGCACTTAAATAGACGCTGTGGAGTTTTCTTGTAAATCTACAAAAGTTCACAAAACAGTGTTACTCACCAAAATGTCTCCTTGAGCTTAAACAAAATGCTTTGAATGCATTTTCTTTCTCATAAAAGCAAAGTAACTAATCCTCAAATGTAGGGCTGCAGCTAACGATGATTTTAGTACTCGAAGCTTCTACAGATTATTTCATCGATTCATCATTTAACAAGTACTTTTGTTTGGCGGGACCGGGTGCTTTCTGATCAGATGCCGTCGTGCTGTTGCCTTAGGTGACACAAGTTTTGTTTTACAGTGGATGGATTGTAACATGGATTGAGTTATTTTCTTTTAGCTTGAAATAATCCCATACTTTGGACACTTTCTTCTTAGTCCCTCTCTATTTTCTCTCTCTTCCTCAACTTTGCAAACAGTGGCATCATAATCACGTCATGTTCACACAGCGAAACAGTGTGCTCGGGGTTGGGAACTACAGGGGAGCCCGGGGGGAGCTCAGCTCCCCTTAATAAGACATCAGCTCTCCTAAAAGCATGATTTGTGATATCTCGGGGGGTCTCTAAAATATTGAGTGCTTGCTTTATTGACATTTATCTCTATATTTCATATCATGGATCATGCGGAGCGTCAGACTTCATCCAGAGGGAACAATCACCTGACCGTACACAGCCGCAATCTCCAATCCCTGGTCCGCCCCACTCCCACTTCCTCTCCTGTACGGGTTGTGTCGCTAGTACGACCGACACGCTGTGAACAGTTCGTGATCATTCCCTCTGGCTGGATGAATATTACGCATTATCCATGCACTACTGCAGCTGGGGGCTCTTCGCAGCGCCACGCAACTTTCTAAATTCTTCCCTCTCATGGAGAAAAGAAAAGTCAGATCACAAACACAGCCACAACTGTTGTGTGAAGCGTAATTGTAGCAAGATGGCTACATATGATAATAAAAATTATAATTATAAGACAAACATGCCTGATACTTTCACAGTCAGCTCCATGCCTACGTGCTTGCACCTATTAATTATCCTACAGGAAGAATCACAGTCAGACACTCTGTCCCGCGAAAAAAAAACTGAGCTCCCCTGAAAGCGATGGTATACATCGCACACTGAGTGTGCTATATAGTTATATGGATTAAACGAAGCATCTTTTTTGCTTTTTAGTAATCGAATTAATCGATTTAATCAATGAATGGCTTCAGCCCTACTCGTTTAATGTCACAAATAGTCATTGTGTCAACTATATTCCCCACTCTGAACAGCATTTGAAAAGATGTGTTCAGATGTTGTGCATCCTCCTGGATTAATTCAACATCACTGGCAGATGATATGATGACATGAAAGGGATCCTTCACTTACATATGACTTCACAACCTGGCAACCCAAATAAAACCATTTTAATGCCTTATTAAGTGAAAACATAAATTATTTGTTAACCGTTAAGTAAGTCTTTAGTGACAACATATAAACCCTTCCAATGTCTGCCTTACTGTGTGTTATATAGCTCCATGATTGTCACTCCTCTCTAATAGAACACTTTCTCTACTCTCTTCCATGTGGCTAGAATTTAGTAGAAGCAGACAGCTCGGAGGTTTCCAACACTTACTCCATGCTGTGCCACAACAGCTACAATGAATCATCGCAAGCACTGCTGGCGCTTATGTGTGTGTGTCTGTGTGTGTGTGTTTTGACAGAAACTTTGGTTACAGTGAAAAAAGGATATTAAGACTATCAGTGGCATGAAAGGCAGTGAGTCTTACAGCAGTGAAGTGGGAATATGCAGATTGACTTTCAGCTGTTGCCTCACCTCAGCGTGGCAGTATCTGTGCGCGCCTGTGTTTTTGGCATCCATGGGAGTGTGTGTGCACATAGGGGTGGGATCCGTGGCATGCATATATATATTTTTAATTTTTGCGTAAGGTGTATGTGTGTGGGCCTGCATGCATGCATTTCTGGATTTCATCTGTGCATGCAGGAGTGTATATTTTGTTGGCATGTATAACTGTGTCCTTTTGGCTTTGTGTGTGGGTGGATGAGCTTGGGGGCTGTTTTTATAGGAAACAGTGCTGCAACTGTAACACCATGGACATAGCCGCTCTTGCAACCCTGAAGTCACTCTCCTCTCACACCAGTCTTCTCCATGTTACTGTCTTTTTTTCCTCTTCCCCACTATTTAAATTCTTCAAAGACTGTTTGAATTGTAACATGTGTGTGTTCATAGTGTGAAAGCAAAACAGATAAACGGCAGAATTTTATAATACCAGATTTGTGGTTTTACAAATTCAAATTCAATAGCTAAATTACTTTTAAATCCTTCTTGCAGTAAACTGTCAATAAAGTGATCTTCCCATCTGTATAAGTGAATTTATGTGAATCATTTAGTAACTTGTATAACACATGTATGAGCGCCACCACGTGAGTTAAGATTTTCCCTGATCAACCGGAAAGTGAAAATGCGTGTTGTGTATTTGTCCTTCTCCATTTATTCTGTTCCTTATTCAAAAGTGGCAAGCAAGATTTTCTAATCGCAAAGGCTGCAATTACGCTCTGGTCACAGAGACATGTGAGAGAAAAGCCTTCGGAGGAAGCATCAGCTAATACACATTACACTGTATTGAGTTGTTGTACAATGGCCTTAAGCTTGACAGAAGCTGACACTACATTCTCACACAGGGAAAGTAGCACCCGCCACCCACGGGTAACTTGGTGGTGGTGGGTAAAATCGTTGGGCCATCTGTCACTTTGACGGACAGGAAAATGCACAACAGAAAGACACGTGTAGGAAGGTAAGTGTAGTGTGGTGATCGGCATCACAAGCCAAAGTACACACAGCCACCAGTCAGCTCAGGAAATATCTGTGAAACAGCGTTTCAAACCAAACTGACAAGTCAGAAAGAGGCCCAGTCTGTCCCGAGTTACAGCCTGGTTACAGCTGGTGCGCTGCTTACCAGCATCGGAGGCTGCAGGGGAGGGGGGAGGAACTCCGGTGTTGTCTGAGAATTACTAAGCTTGTCTATTAAACACAGGAGGCGCCACTTGGTTTTATTTCCGTTGGCCAACTTTCCAACTGAACCTCAAACTGAGTATTTTTTTGAGATAGACTAATTAATTGGTGGTTGAACTGTGGGTTTTGTATTGAGCGCTTAATGTAGCCTATAATTCACTGTCGTGAACTTTTGTTTTTCTTGTGGTCTGTTGGTAGGCCGACCCGATCATATTATTTAATTAATTTCTTCTCCACCATTGCTCATAATAATAATTCATGCAATTCATGCATCACCTAATTTCATCATAACACAGGCCTGACCTACAAGAAAGAACAGTGTATGTTTAATCCATCTAATATTGTGTTGGTCGTACTTTACACCGATGTACTGCTTGCCCGTTTTGAAAAAGGAGGTAAAGTGAGTTTGACTTCCCCACTAAAACAGAAACAAAAAGAGTACACATCCATATGTACATTCTTAGCTTATGTGTGTTATTACACACTAGTATGGTGTCTGATGATCATCACCATACTATCTGGCTCTAATAACAATGTGGATACTTAACTACACAGTCATTTTGGCAACATAGATGATCAGTGACTACTACAGTTTACAGCATACACCATTCTAATCAAGGTATGATCCACAATGAGTCATGCACTTAGAAGATAAATACTGCATGCAGCAGAGTGCTTCACTTTTTTAATTAATTTGTGGCTTAGAGTGGAATATCTTGCTTTGACCATGGCCATGTGATGATAAAGTGTAGTAATTTGAATCAACTATTGAAATAGAAACTTTAGTTTTACCATTGTTTTGTCAACTTTATGATAAATATTGTAAGAAGTAAAATAAGCTGTAGTATCATCTGATTTGTGTAAATTTGTAGATATGCATATTCACTTCTAACAGACATGCAGCCTCTACATAGAAAACTGTAGTTATCTTAAATAATGCACCCTTCATCCAATCAAAATCAAGGCTTGAGAGAAAAGTGAAATAAATTGCTTTTCATAAATTCATTGTGAATGACTGTCAGTTAATCATGCGCATAAATAGCATGAAAACAAACCAACATTGTTTTCCCAAATGTAGGCAAGCATGTGTCTGCAATTTGCATACATCTGTTATGGTGTGCACTTCAAATGGGTATGAAAGCTTGTAGATTTTATATTACATACTACACTACATATTAGAAAATCAGGTTCTTGCATCCAAAATTTTTTTTAAATGGTGTTGTTCTGTATATGGTCTGTATATGGGTGCGTCAAGTCCCCTAGCAATTAACTGACCATCCTTCTCCATTCCTTTCTCAAATAAGCAACTAGTATTTCCATTGTCCAACTGCAAATCAACCTGCAAGTATTCCACTAGTATTTCTGGAACAGCCTGCCCGAGGAAATCAGGTCGGCTGAGTCAGTGATCTCTTTTAAGTCCCTTCTTAAAACATACTTTTATAGGAGAGCCTTTCCCGATCTTATTTGACTTTATTTTATCCCTTTTATTTTATTGTATTTTACTAATTTTATATTAATTTTTCATGCTCTTATCTTGTTTTTTTGTATTATTCTTTACACTTGTTAAAGCACTTTAACTTGTTTTTGAAAAGTGCTCTACAAATAAGGATTATTATTATTATTATTTCCACTGTCTACTTGTATGTCTCCAGCAAATCATGGAAATCAAGGTTGTGATTGTCAAACACATGACTTGTTAACTGATCGAGAAATATTTTCAGTGTCACTACAAGTGCCATCCAGTGATTCATTCTCTAGTATGTCCATGACTATCAAGTCATTCAGTAGTATTTCCATTGTCCACCAGCCAGCAGATAACCGACTGATAAATCTACTAGCAAGTCGTCCAGCTTTTAATAGACAAATGTTTGTACTTGTTCATTGGTACACGTTTCACTGCTATTTTTCCTGGCCACTATCAGGTAACCTGCAGGTCTATTGATTAAATGGAGTTATATAACTAAAGTTTAGACCTCGCTCAGGCCAGGCCTTTCTGTGCAGAGTTTGCATGTTCTCCCCGTGTTTGCGTGGGTTTACCCCGGGTGCTCCGGTTTCCTTCCACCATGAAAGACATGCACACTAAAATACATAATTCTGCCAAGTAATCATCTTGTCTTTTTCTACAACAGGAACCACAGGGGGGGTTCATAAGCAAGCCACTTATCGAGACAAGCCCCCACCCTGAGTCTCGGCCCCCGGGTTCCTAGCCGCTCTGGCCACCAAACCCCCTTCATCCCTCTCCCCTCGACTCCTCAGTCATAAATACATCTCATTATCAAAATAAACTACCTTGTTATAACTCATATTGGCGTGGACCTTGTTAGTGAATAAGTAAGCAATTGTTGATTAGGTCCTCAAACAAGAAGTGGGGGCTGATTAACATGAATTCTTTTTATGTTCCTTTATTGATCAGCAATATTTTTATTTAATTTCAATGATACAGTACATAGAAATAAAACCACAGAAACAACATTACAAGAGCTTATTATGTTGTAAGATGTACCACCTTTTTTGTTTGTTGTTTTCGTCACACATTTACACAGTATTTCTGTCAAAAGTCTGTAGTTTAGGACTGATGTGCACATCTTTTATGAATATCAAAATCTTTTCTCCAAAGAAGCTTTGTGAAATCACCTTTCTTTAGTCCTTGGTCCAATACAGCTTTATCTTTAACCTTTTAACATAACATGGAAGCTGTCAATCACTGCATCTGTGATGAGATGCATCTGGTACCTCAACAGGTTAAAAAACTTTTTCAAAACGCTGTCTGCCTTATGTTTGCCTCTTTTATCGTGTCATTCTGTACACCGCTACAGGTTTTTTCAGGTGTGTTAGCAGTGGAAAAAGTACAATTAGTCATACAGTAACTGTCATTACACATCACACACATGCCATAGATTACATGTCTGTCCACCGACAGTGTTGAGTTTCTGTAAGATCACACTACCAGATGCAATTAAAGCCCTGAAGGGATTATTTGAAGCTTTAAAATAAATGTGTGCCCCGAGGCATTTAAACCGCAGAGCCTAGTGTTTGCATTAGGAGGCTGCTCTCTGAAACTTAAACCTAATGTTACTGTTTCTATCCCTTATAGCTGCCACCTCCTAAAGGGCTCGTCTCTTATGTGCCCCTACATATGTCAGAACACACACGCAGGTCCCTGCACTGTCTCAAAATGATGGCCTAGGGTCTGTTAAAAAAAAAGTGTGGTTGAGAAAAAAATTTAATGAACTGCATTGACAGCTAAATGGTAAATTCTTCACCATTCACATTTCCACTCCACACGGGAAACACAATTATGTTGTTATTCACTAAATCTTTGTCTGCACTTTCATGATTTTCATCTTTGTTTAACAAAATAACACTTCCTGCCTATCTTTCAGAATAAAAGCTTCCCAGGGAAGGAAAGGGAATTTTCTAAAATATGATAAACAGTAACAGAAAAAAAGGCCTGTCTTTAAGTAATACAATGTTTTCTTTACAAGAAACTACAGACTAAAGAACTGTGTACTAAACTTCTAATGGAGCACAACTAAATTCATTCTACACATTAGTTGCACTTCCTTGAACTACCAGTGCTGGGGGGAAAAAGTACGACTGCTTCTAATTGCTACCTGGAGACAAGCTTTGGCTAAAAAAATGCTTTTCCCCCATCCATCTGAGGGCTGATTGACGTTAGAGAGCCTTAACTGTTCTCCTGGGATCCTCAACACAGCCCCTTTGTGTGGCCATTAGAGCCATGCAACTATGATGTCATGCAGAGTGACTACAGCAAGGTCCATCAAAGACCAGAGCAGCGGAATGGACCTTTATTACTCCCACACAGGAAGGGGCTCTTTCTTTCTCTCTTTCTCTCTCTCTAGAGTGTGTTGTGCTTCAGTTTCCTAGCGACCCTTGCCTAAACACGACGTACCCAAAACCAGCTCATGACATCACCACCGCTGCTCATTTATAACTTATTAAGAGCGCGTTCCATTTCTTGTAAAACATTAACACCTTTTTCACGTGTGGTTCTTCGCCGCTGGACTCCAGAAACACTCACACTTTATATGTATTTTTAAGGCGTACAGAGAGACACTAGAGGCCTGTTGTTGGTTTAGTATTCTCAGGAAGGTCTCGGTGGGGGAGTGCAGAAGCCAAAGGGGTACAGACTGAGCCACAAAATGGAAAATGGTAGTAGGCTGTGGTCCGATAATGGCCCAACAGCCAGACAACTCTCTCCATTGTCATAGGAAGCGTAAAATGTGTTCCAACCTTGCGAATAATCCCTTACAGCTGCTTGGAGAGTTGTGGTGTCTGTGATCTAGAGATGGTCTGTATTGTGTGTAGAGATCAAGCCCACAGACACGACCACTGATGGGTCTGATCGTAATGGGCATTGCTGTGGCCCGGAATCGTCCCTGACCAGATACCTGGAGAGATGTCTTACCATGTCTCCCCTCATTCAGCTCCAGAAAAAAACCAAAAAGATGACATGTCTCATAATGGCAAAACCACTTAACAAAAGACAAAGTATGCCTAAGTCTTTGTCTCAAAATACGATTGTTGACAGTGTGTGGGACTCCTCAGAACAATGCAGATGCTTTTCTGTTCTTCAACAACCGCAGATCTCCAAACAGACGCGACAAACTAAAACGTATTTCACACAAAAAACCTCCAAAACACTACAGTACTTCAGTGTGTCTGGATGTTCGGGTAGAGCTCAAGGGGAAGTACTGCTGTTTGAGATGTAAGAATTGGCTGATGATAAAGGACTGTCTCTCTCTTTACATGTGGTTTGGCTTTTGGAGGATGTAAGAGTCCAGTAAGAATGGGAGTTTTGTTCATCTCGTCCTCTGCTTTCATCAAGTTGTCATTTAAGTCTTTGATGTAGAGGACAGTTATGATACATTGTTTTGTTTTTTACCAATTTCCATTGAAAATTACACAGTATTTTAATAAGAACCAGACTGGTATAATCAGATTTCCACCTGGATTTTATGTTTTATGCATCTAAATGTTTGGTTCCTGTTAAATGAACAGACTGATGATTGTAGTTCATGGTACTTTTTTATGACATACTATATGTTCATGTGAGATATTTAAGAAGACAACTTATACAATGTAAGTTAACAGTGAGTGTGTGTGTGTGTGGGTGTGAGAGAGTGTGTGGTTAGCATAGGCAGGGGTCTTGTACTGGCCTCTGGGCGGTAAAGTAGGGAAGAGGCTGAGCTGTGACCTTGTTCCAGTCAACCGCTCATAATAACAGCAAGTCAGCCGAGTGTTAACACTAAGTGGCATACGCCGTCTGACTCAAATCACGTCTCATCAGAAGTGCCGCGCCTCACGACCACAGGGCCCTGCCACCATCTTTAACCTCTGAGCCGTGGTCTGACATCAAACTGCCATTCTCCACCCGCCCTGAGCAACAATCAGCAGCCTCTACAGTCTCAGCTATGCAAATGTTCATGGTTAACGGCTCAAATCCTCCACCGTGTGCACCTGTCACATTTAGGGCTGGGTACCATAATTTGAGTAATAATAATAAACAGGTTTTTTGACAAGGTAGACTTTTTTCTTTGATAAAATTGGCAACATTGTATTTTAAGGCTCTGTATTTAGCATCTATGTGCATTATATAAACATAAAATAATTAGTTTATAACACACTTCTTATGCATTCAGTCAGCTTTTGGAGAGTGAGTGGATAGTAAAGAAGAGGGTGTCTCAAAGGAAGACATTGTTTTGGTATTGATAATGAAATTCAGATATCATATCAGTACTAGTATCGCTTTTGATTCCCAGCCCTAACTCAGGGTTATGGGCTGCCATTACCTGCAGTAACACGCCTCACATCCCCGTGTCTTTATTTCACAACTTAAAGAATGTGAACAGTACAAATTGAAAAAAAAAAAGTAGTGCTATGGTCATTTTTGGAGCTCTTTCTCTTGGTACCAGCTGTTTCAGCAAATTCAAAACAATGCAGCACTTTTACAGAGTGGAAACCAGCCATGGCCCATAACACAAGTTAAATACATGCTGTAATTACTGTACATACAGTATTAAAACTGTCACCACCAACAGAAACACCTACTGTTACCTACTCTTTACACAGCTGTTATAAATGGCAGGGTTGGCTGAGAAGCAGTTAAGTAAGTAAAAAAATGTAAAAAAAATTTAAAAAACACTCTTACAGCACATGACACCTCATGATATCCATAATATATCCATACTTACACGCTAAGTGTGTATACTTGTTAAAGAATCAGTAAAGCTCATGTTATAGATCGACTGAAATGAGACAGACTGTAGAAGATCAACTGTAACGTTTGCCACCTAAACATCCAACCTGCATCCAAAGTACACCGCTCCGGGAAAGAAACTGCAGCACAGATGAAAGTGTTGAATTAAAAAGTGTAGAAGGATCAGAAAGCGAGGGGTGGGGAGGGGGAAGAGGGGCTTTCTAGCAATGAAAGATTCTGGCCACTTTCTGAAAGTGCCCCTAATCCACTCTTAACTCCATTACATGTGGGACACTTCTTCGATAAGCCCAACAATAGCGAGGAGAGCCCATCCCAAATAGCATCACATTGCAGACACACTTTAACATAATTATTAACAAACACAAAAAAAGGCCAGTCACTGAATTTGGTGGTGGTGGTGGGGGGGCAATTTCAATTTTAGATATGGTTGAAGACGGAAACTGGGCCACTGCAGGCTTTGATGTCTTAATTGTGTGTGTTTTTTTTAATACCAAAGAAACTGGGGCTTATTGATGGAACAAAAACTACAGTGGCCGAGAAGAAGAGGAACTGGAAGATGGTGTGAAAGAGACAAGGGATAAAAAAACAACAAGAAAGTGAAAAAAAGAAGTAAGAGGACAGTCAGAGAGACGAAGAATGAAGGGATAGAAGAGGAAGCAAGATACGACGAGCGAGAGAGTGACAACATGCCTAAGACATAGAAGAAAGAGTGACAGAGCTGAAGTACTGTGGAATGCCAGTTGAATAGGCCTTGATTAACTGTGGCAGGGGGTCATAGCAAGGCTTCTATCTGCTGGGGCCTGGCTTAGGAAAATTATGTTTGCGTGTATGTGTGCGTGTGTGTAGGCAACTGTAATTTGCACTTCTGAGGCATGTGAACACATTGTAAGGCATGATGCACACCCATTTGTCTGGTTAGTTAGGACAGCTGTATTTTTGTGTAGAGACTGAATACACAGCAAAACCTCATGAAAACATGGTCGAGGTTGCTGAACATGAAGCTTTCTGGTTTTTGAATTTGATAAATCAGCGGCTCAATGTTTAGCTTGGCCCTAAAAGGCCTTTAAAAAAAACCCAAAAGTATTTGCTTGTTTATTTAAAGGAATAGCTCAACATTTTGCAAAATATGCTTATTCACTTTCTGACCAAGAGTTTAATGAGAGGATCAAAACCACTCTCAGTTTGTCTGTTTCATTTGAATCTACAGAGATGGTTAGCTTAGCTTAACATAAAGATTGGAAGCAGAGTGGGACAGCTAGCCTGGCTCTGTCTAAAGGTTAAAAGGAAAAAAATAAAGAAATATAATATCAGCTACCACCACCTCTAAATCTTTCTGATTACCAAGTTTCTGTATGTAGTGTTCATTTAATCATTATAAAACAACAAGTTGTGGTTTTAGGGCGAGTTACATGCATCACTTTTTCTTGGCCGGGTGCAGTGACTTCCTGGAGCCTTGTCATCACTGTGAGAGATAAGCTTTAGGGTTACAGAAAGGTGTTTTATTTCATCTTTGGAGAGAGCCAGGCTAACTATTTGCCCTGCTTTCAGTCTTTATGCTAAGCCAAGCTAACCTTCTCTAACCTTCTTCTATAGCTTTATATTTAACAGCAATGTAAGTGATATCTCATCATACTTGTGGCAACAAAGCTTAAAGCTGTGTTTCCCAAAATGTCAAACTGTGCTTTTGAAAAGAGACAATGCACGTCTATACTCTTGCATATGGAAACAGTGTAGCACAGTTAATGTATAATAAGCATCAGTTTGAAGCTACTATGCAGAATTCAGGGTAATTCAGAGATTTACTTACTTACTGAAGTTCAAACAAATCAGACATTAGCAACTGTCAACAGAACTGGAGAAATACAGTTCATATTGTAGATGGTTTGTTACCATAAAGAACCCTGCAATAAAACCCATCATGTTATTCTCTATGCTTTATACACCGGCTCAACATTCCTGAGGGAGCAAGTAACCTTGAAAACACAATGCCTGAATATGCAGCTGTAGAAATATATACACACATATAGATGCATATTTGTGAGTCTGTCACAGGCCTCACCTGGGGGCTGACACTGGGGCCGTAGCCCATGCCGGGCGAGTTCATGGAGTGGGGACCCATCGGCGAACTGA
Source organism: Micropterus salmoides (assembly GCF_014851395.1). Classification (NCBI taxonomy): domain Eukaryota; kingdom Metazoa; phylum Chordata; class Actinopteri; order Centrarchiformes; family Centrarchidae; genus Micropterus; species Micropterus salmoides. Next base: position 24,296,990 of record NW_024041151.1, on the reverse strand, counting down.
TGACGGAGAAGGGTGAGGCCAGGCCGTTCATGGGCGAACTCAGCGTGCTGATGGGAGAGTGAAGAGAGCCGGAGGGCCCCATGGACGTTGGGCTGAGCAGAGACGGATGCATTCCCCGGTGGGATGTGGGTGAGCCCAGCGGCGAGGAGGTCACCTGGCCCGACGAGTCTGATTAAGAACATAAAAAAACAAAATCAAACAGGGGAATTAATCAATTTATTGGCTGTTGCTTTAACTTTTTATTATGCTATAATTTTTAAAGCTGTTTTTGTTCACATTGGCACATTTTAAAAGGACAATTAAAAGGACGTTTTCACCCTTGACGTAATTTCAGTTTCTTCTGAACAAAGTTGTAGGCACCGAGAATCCAGTACATCTGGTGAAGTGTGAAAGCAGTTGTTGGAGCACAGTCCAAGAAAATGGATAATTCAGCAAACAACACTTGAGACCATTAAATCCAACCATAGCTCTTGTGAAAAAGAAGAAACTCTAACATGTGAGTCAATGGAGGAGACTATGATACACACAGGAGTTCTCTTGCTTTCTCATACACTGGTTCTATTCCTCATGAGGAGGAGTGTGTGCTCCCCGCCCCGGTTGTATATACAGGATGTATATCTATAATGTATGTGGTTGATGAGTGGAGCAGTAGGCCCAGCAGCTAGATGAAAGGGAGTGATAAGGATGTGGTCATGTATGTATAAGAGCTCATATGTCCTCCTTCTCCCTCCCAGACTTGGTGCAACTCTTTACCTTGACTGAGCAGGCCATCTTCCCATCAGCTGTCAACACAGAAGATATGGGACAGGCACTGAGCGTGAGCAAAGGAGCAGGGTACTGAGAATTTGGCGACGAGGATGTATGTGCACTGATAACAGTTCTCTCCCTACGGTCTCGTTTTTTAACACCGCCGGCACATCATGGAAATGGGGTCCCACCTGATTTGTACTTCCATTTTCTCAGCCATATGAGTGTCTAATGGAGGGTGTTACAAGCTTTTCGGATTGATAAGCCCTCTGAGACAAAACTGTGATTATGGGCTTTAAGGAATAGAATTCTACTCTTTGAATTTGACTCTTTAACAATGGCAATTTTATTTCAGCTTTTTGAGCAATCATTTATTCACAAAAATTATTATTGTACATGATGTTAAATCTGTAAATGTAGACTGCTACTTGGATTAAACAAGACGTCTGAAGACACCATTTTGGTTATTGAGATAAATCCATGAATCGAGAAAATAACACCATTTTTTATACCTCATGTTGGCAGCTGACTTGTGTTGGATGATATATTCCAGAATCATAAAGCAGGATGTATTTATGGCAATACTGGTTTTACAGGAATTGTGCATCAGTGTGACGTAACATCTTCATGTTGCAGATATTAATAGATTATTTTGACTATTTCATCTTTTAACTGTTTCTCAATTCAATTTCCAGAAATATATAATGAACCAATTACGGCTGAACGATCAATCGTTTTTATATCGAAATTGCGATTTGAAAGAATGCGATTAAAATGTAGCTTAATTATCCAGCGCATCTGACCCGTTTTAAACAGTCACGCAGTTACAAATTCATTCCGTTGTCATCCTTGTGTGACAGATCTGCTCGCCAATCACAAGCGCCACGCGCCTCCTGTTACGGTCCTATTCACCAATCAGAGCGGGCACAGGCGTGTACATTTTTCAACAAACGAAACTAGAGGAAAACGTGGGATAATGGCGCCAGCCGAACAGACACAGGCAGCGGCTGTGCTGCGGTTTTGTCCGACGTCAACTCACATGAACTTCACCAGCAGAGCATTTAGCCAACACGTTGTTAACGTGTTGTTAATTTGTCATTTTGTGTGCTTCAATTATGGATGTATGGATAACAACTCTCTGTCGGCCCGTTCCATTCCGCTCTCTGCATGCTAATGTTACATATACACGGAGAGTTTCAGAATAAGAGCGTTTTGCCTGTCTGATTTTTCTGACTTGTCCAGATTTTGCTTATTTGTTCAGCAGGCCTTGATTTTTGAACTTCTACTATGGTTAAGTAACGTAGTTAAACTGTTTCCTTTTTTGTCTGTTTTAACTGTGTTTATTGTTGATGTACGATGAAGAGTCTGCAGAAGGTGTTTTATTTTGAAAAACGACCGGATTCTCTCTGCCATTCTGTGTCAGACTTCCTGCCTGGTTCATCTGCTCTGTGCTGCTTGATGCGGCTTCAGTCAAAAATAGACTGGCAGTGAATATTGAACTTTAGAAAAAATTCAAAACAAAATGGCAATTAGATTTTTTCCCCAATCATTCAGCCCTAATACCAATAAAACCATAAAACAGCATATGGATGGTAAAGCAGGAGCCATGACAATAACTTACTTGTGTGTGTCGCAGTGGGAATCAAAGACAATTGTGTCTAATCCCTTGCGCCACCGCTCCTCCCGACATGAAAAAATTGAGTCTATAACTACAAAATATAATTACTAACTTTCAAATTAGTTCAGTTAAAGTTAATAGATTATTTTTAATGAATAAGAGACAGCAGCAAAGGTTGTTGCCTGTTTAAGGCCAATTTCACTCTTTCACTCGGCCAGCTCCTGTACCCCCCCCCCCCCCCCCTTTTTTTTTTTAAATTACAGATCTGCATTCACGTGGGTCGCATTTTCAGGTCGGACAATCTGGAATTCCAGATTAATCTGGAAAAATCACATCCCTGATAAAATTATATATACTCTATGCTAGAACAGTTTATCCATAATCGCCCACCCCTACAGCTCAGGCTCACCTCTGATGACTGCTTTGCCCCAACATACCCTCCTCTTATACCCTGTCCTGTTTTGACACTGCAACTTTGCCCTCTCTGCAGTGGGGACATGGACTGATTATGTAATAAGTGGGAGTGTGGCTTGTCTATCACACTTCCCTGTTTCATAAGTGACCAGGTTCCCCTGTTTCCGCACTGTGGAATAAAACTGATGGATGGCTCAATTAATTGACAACCGAGAGTAACGAGTCCAGCTCACAGCAATATTCCTGGAGTGCTTAGTTTCTGTCCCAACTGACTTTTTTTCTTGAGTTTCTGTGTGTGTGTGTTTATTTCTGCTGTGAAATGTCTTGTCAATGCAGGAAAGAAGAGGGGAAGTCTTTGCATCTGTGTCCCCCGCATCAGCAATCCTCAGGGCAACAACCTAGCTGGCAGCTCAGCCAAGCCAAACACTTCCTGCACATCCTGCTTGCATCACGAGCACTTCCTGTAAGCGCATACACACATGGGCCCCATCCTTTTCAAAACAAACACACATCCTTCTTAATAAAGGGCTAACAACAGCTCTGGATCTAGCTGTATTAGTTCAGTGTTTAATCCTATGAATGATACCCCTCAAGCTTCTATCCCTTTGATTACATTTTTTCCCTAAAATGCGCCCACACACATAATTCCTGTAAAATAAAATAAATAAATAAAAAGCTGCCCCTGAGCCAACAATTCCCATAACACTTCGCCAAGTGGGTTTAATTCAGGCAGATAAAGCGAGCTGTGGTATTAAAGTTGCCAATCTGCCATTGTAGGTCTCAGCAGGGGGGGAGCTCAGCTGACAGAGTCCCAGCAAGGCCCCACCTCGAGGGGGGTGACAGAGACGGGCTGGGAGGTAGATCAGACTGTTAATGTCTCTTTCTCTCCCATTCATTCCTGATGTCTCTTTCTCTCTTCCACCTTTTTTTTTTTTTGGAGAAGAAGAAACAACCAGAGCAGAAAATTTACTGGAAAATCTCCCAGCATCCTCTCCTTTTCCACATGAACATGAAGCAAACTATGGATGTATGTGGTCATATTGTATGTGAACAAATAGATGTCTCACTGCAAAATGTGTGTGTGTGTGTGTGTGTGTGTGTGTGTGTGTGTGTGTGTGTGTGTATGTTTGTTCTTGTTGGAGCCGAGTTGCCAGTGTAGGATTACAGCAGGATGAAAAGGACTCTGTACTAATCCTCCCCGGAGAGGAGAGGAGAGGAGAGGAGAGGAGAGGAGAGGAGAGGAGAGGAGAGGAAAGGAGAGGAGAGGAGAGAGAGGGACAGAAATGATATACAAAAAGAGATTAAAGGAAATAAGGAGAGGAGAGTAGGAACTGAAGAGGGGCGAGGAAAGAAGTGGATAGAGAAAGAGAGAACAAGGAAGGAAAACAAAGGGAAAGAAATGAAAAGAAAAGATAAAGAGGAGAAAGGAGAGGGGAGGGACTAGATTTTTTTCCCACACAGTATAACTGTCACATTGACAACCCTGCATGTATTTCTTCATAAACCCCTTTCATCTCAACCTGTTGAACTGGAAAATGAAAAAGAAAACAGCTTCATACAAGAAGCATAAAACAAACACACTCGTAAAATTAGATAAAGAGTGTGTATAAAGCGAATCAGTGAGCGAGCGCAGGGCAGGAGAGGAGAGGGGAATAAAAATCATTGGAACATCCAAAAAAACGAGTTGCTGTCCTGGTTCTCTGCGTGCTAATGTACAAAAAGCTTGACTCTTTAGATAGGGTCTGAAAAGTGCCTCAGCGCGTTGTCATTTGCAGCCTTTGCCTGTCAATTGGCCTGGATCGCTGGGCACATAACAGCACAACTGACAGCTACAAATAAGCAAATTAGGGCCCATCTTACATACAAGCATCTCCTATTTCAAAACAATGCTTTCCTCCCTCGCTCTCGCCTTTCGCGCTCTTTTGTTCTGCCATTGGGTGTGATTACACGGAGGAAATTTGCCAATTTGTGCTCTGGCTGTTGCTGGCTCGTGCCTTTAGAATATGAGAAATGGATGGTTGAGATGTGAACGGATGACAAGATGAAAGGGCGACGGCCCTCAAGAGAAAAAAAAACAGCGTATGGCGTTTTTTCAAACACTTGAAACAACCAATATGTTTGCATGTTTCTGACAGAAGATCTGTTGGGATGAATCTGAATTCATTTCCAGAAAAATGACACCATCTGCCATTTGTTCAGCAGCAAAGGTAATACCATTAAGTTGTTCAGGTTTGTTGCAAAACCAATTGAAGCGTAGTTTAAACAAACTTTTTTCCACTGCAAAAATTTGCAGTTCATTGGCAGGGGCCTTCTTACAGTCAACATTGTTTCTTTTACCCATGAGACCTTAACTATGGTGGCAGTTCAGAAAACACTCACATGAATCCATTTTTGGAGCAGGTATAGGAGTCATTTTGGGTGGCACCGACAAACAATTCATTTTCTCACTTAGGTATAAAGTCTAGTTAAATGAAAAGCTAGTGGAGTGATTAGGAGGATGTTCTGTGTGGGTGTGTGTGGGTTTGGGGGCATGCTTTTTCTATTTGTAGTAGCTTGTTTATTATTTCAGAGTTTTAATTATACTTCATTCTTCACCTTCACTCACTTATTGAATCTGCCTCCTTTCCCTTCAGTTCTCTTCTCCCCACACTCACACTCTCTGTCCCTCACCACGCAGGTGACCTCTTCCGGACTGAAATGAATAAATCTAGATGGGAAAAGTCACTCTCTTGTTGTGTCAACAGCGCATAGACACGTGCAACCTGTGATGAGGGGATTACAACCCAAAAAGACAGGAACCACTGCCTCCACACAGGTTTCATAAAGACTACAAATGACTCCGCTGGCGGCAGAGCTAATACCAGTGGTTGCATTGCCTAACCAGCCCATGAGCTCGTGTTGCCTCCGCCACCAGCAAGGGACGATGCATTATAGATGGTAAAGTGCACCCCAACACCCCCTACGATAGCAGATGAAACCTGTAAGTCTTTTTCTTTCTTTGGACTATTTAGACTTGTGTAGCTTGATATGGCTTCCCGGTTAATGTCTCTTTCACCTTGCTTCTGGACACCAGTCTGTCTTCCCTTTTTAAAAACACATTCACACTGTGCCTATGCACAGGCAGACAGATGCTCATTTTTCACTCCACGGGTAACTCTCCTCTATTATTCATCTACTAGCGCCACAGTGGAGATTTAATGGAACACGAGGGCGTGGGATGCAGGAAAAACATAAAGGGAGAGCTCATAAATCTCAGTAAATCACATACTTTGTGTCTATTTGCCATTTTGCCTTTAAATCTCTTCACTCACGATGAGTGGAATTGACTGTCAATAGGCAAAAAATCATAATGCTTTGGATAGTCTGTGCTCACAAAAGGATGCATAGAGCAGTGCCAGTTTTAGGCTAATACCCCTATAGCTTCTATCCAATCCCACACTCTCCCGAGACTTTGTTAGATCTTACACTACAGCACAAACACACACAAATACACACTGGCTCTTTGCAGATCCACGCACAGACAATGGGTTTTCTATACCACCCTGCTGGCAATGGGTCAGCCGAGAGATGATGCTATTGGTGAGACAGCAGCCAGGAAAAAAACCCCGATCATTTCATGGACTGACTTTGGCGTAAATGAAGTCATGAGTCACTTGCACCTACACCGCAGCGCACTGGCAAAATGCAGCTGCTCAGAGACAGAAAACTGGAGGAAACTGTGGCCTGTCAACAATAACGCGGCCCTGTTTTCTTTTTGTTGTTTCTTTCTCTGTTGATTTGACGCTACAAGCAGATATCTTATTATTCATAGGGACATTTTAGGAGAGGCAGGTGAGTCAGTTTTTGAAGTGCACGGAGCGCCAGAGCACAGTCAGGATGAAACACTAGTCATTCGCATTTCTCCGGATGTGTTCAGAGGAAGAAGAGAGAACGGGGGGGGGATTCAACAAAAGCCCCCAGAGATTCAGCCGATTGCGTAAAAAGCCAGAGCCCAAAATAACACAGGAGTCGGTATAACAGCTTCATTTTCAGAGTTTTTACCGCTGATGTCTATATCGCCATGACGACTGCAGGCTGATATTTTACTCAATCTTCCATGACGCTCTGTGTCCGCGTTTCAACTATTAGGCCAGTTTTCATCAGCCTTCTTGTTTTCAGCATCACACTTTCTATCTGTGATTTAAATGACATACCAATGTCACCATGTTTTGAGTGACGCATGTATGTGTGTGAGTATATCCATGTATGCTCATTAATCAGGAAATGTCTGTCTACTGTTTCCGACTATATAAACAGACTAATCTGGCCCTTCAGTTAAGGTCCAAAGAGTAAATATCTCAGTCTGATGTGGATAGGGGAGAGGTAGTGGGAGTGTGTGGGGGTGTGTGTGTCTGTTCAGGGTGGTAGGGATTTGGTTTAGGGGCGGGGTCATAAAGGATTGATGACATGTTAACGGTGATGGAACACATGATGAGGCTACTTTTGCACTGCCCTTTTTAAAAATAGTCAAATTATTTCATTGTCTTGAGTTGTCTGACCACAAGTCTAAATATAAAATTTTTTAATTAGCAATAATATAAAAACAGAGAAAATCTCTATTTATTATTTTAAAAGCTGTAACCAGTAATGTATTTTTGCTTGAAAAATGATGAGATTAATGCAATATCAGAACTGATGACAATCAGTGTTCTTGTAGTTTCTGAACTGGTTAATGAATATACCATTATAGGTTAATTTTCTATTATCCTCAGAGGCAATCCACATTACAAGGTTTTTGGAGTTGTTCAGATGTTTGTTCGTTTCAAAGCACAAATAGCATTTGCTATAAGCATAATCCTTGAAGATATCCATTCAAATTGCAGAAATGCCTTACTTTTTTAAGTTGTGAACCGCATCTACTACAGGTGATCGAGGCCCCCATCAGTGTCAACTCTTTGCTTTATGGTTTCACTACAAGCACATAGCGCTTTCACCGGTAGTGGTGATGCAATCACTGAATCAATAAATAAAAACAACACCTGTTCTCTTCCTGTATACTCATAAAGCCTACTTAAAAGCTAATTTTTTCCAATGACAGTTTGGCCGAGCTGAACGCAGGTCGGAGTTGTGAGTGGGTTGAACGGATGGACACTTTTGAAGTCTCAATGTCTCAATTCTGGTGTGAACTATGGTCTATGGATTTTTTCTATTCACCTTTTGTTTTGACAGAACATCTCAGCAATATGGGAAGTGCACTTTTTAAAATGAATATGTAAACTTCAAAATGTTTATGCAAAACAATGCGCAAAACATCCAACAATGTACGAATACTTGCAGACAGCTTTTGACCAGCACCTCTGAGACTTGAGCAAAGGACAACTGAGAACTAAGCAAAAGACATCGCAGCCTTACTTACTGTACAAAGGACGCTTGACGAAAACAGGGCTTTGCTCTTAGTCACTTGTTTCCTGTGGTCTTTGCGCTTTTTTTTTTTTAAATCTATACACAATTAAATATACACACATACAGGAGAAGAATACAGCATGTTAACAAGGTTTTTATTTTAATTTTAATCCTACATCCTCATTACAGTGAATGAGGCTTGAGGAAGGTGCGAAAAGCAGCGTGGTGATAAGGGCATTTGCTTTAACAGCTATTTCTGTCAAGACGAGATACGATCAGACAGAGCAGCTGCAACTATAGCTGCACCTTAATGGCACATCAAGTCAAAACTATCTAAGCTCCTTTTTGCTGTCTGCTAAAGCCCCTATCTGCTGGCATCCACAAACCAACTAAAAGAAAGAATGTAAGAGCAAAGGAAAAGGCCTTAATGTGGGATAAGTGGCAGAAAAGACCCAAAACAGGCCACCCATAATTTCACAGTAGGTGGGCCGCTAACAATCATCATTTGATACAGTGTTTATATAACCCGATTCTTTTTGCCTGCTGAAACAACTGCCCTCATTAAAGATTTAATTCTTTCCCTCCCTCCTCCCTTTAACTTCTTTCTGTCTCTTGCAGGCTCCCTTTATTTTCCTCGCATTTCAATTAATTGCCCTGATAGCATGTGGCTGAAAGCGCCAGCTCCTGGGCCACGCCGGTGCCCTTAGTGACTCTTAAGTGTCTGAAGAGGCCATGGAGCCGTGGCTGGCCATGGAAAGGTGCCAGCTAAGCCACAGATTACTGGCGCTATTGCTAACTGTGCCCCGACTGCCAACACTCTGATCTGCTGATATGGCCTAATTGTTCTCTTTAGCGCAGAGGTGATATACCATCTCTCTCTGGGAGCTCAAAGCCAGTAGAGCAGCCAGCGTGCGAGCAGAGCTGCGCAAGACAAGGCTTGAGCAAATGCTGCTGAAAGTAGAAGCCTGGAAATACTTCAGTATAAAATATCTGATACTACTTGTACTGCTCTTGCCTAACAGCAGATGAGACTGACCTAAAGGAATGTGGAGAGAGAATAAAGGCGGTTTGGTTAAGAAACTGTAAATAAAATAGTGTGAGGATTCAATGTTTTTGCAATGCAGAGTGGTGGTCTCCATCACCTAGTCACTCAGGTTGGACTACGACTATGCACCTTTCCCTCACGACACGTATTTCTACGTCTGAAAAGAGAATTCTGAGGAGGAGACATACAGATACAGATGAATGACAGCCAGCATGGTGAATGCACCATGCTGGCTTTCCTTTGGTCGGCATCTTATACCAGGAGCAGCAACTGATAATAGGATGTTGATCAAAGGCATTGCATGGAGCGGTAATTACCGCTGCAGCCTGTGGAGCTGCCTACAGGAGACGAAGATTACATTAGCAACTGATGCTGTAAGGCCATTTTTGAGGACTCATTACCTTTTCAGCAACATGGCAGCTTAGCAAGTGGCAAGGGAGCACTAAGTTAATAAAGTCCAACATGTTAAAGTAGAGATTGATTTTTCAAGTCTACAGACTGGCGATTATCTGTTAGCTTCAACTTTCCTCATCCTCTTATCGTTGTAGAACCCCTGTCATTAAGCAAACGGGTTGGCTTTTTTTCTGTATTATAGATTTAGCTGGGGAAAGAAATTTGTGCTGTTAAGGCCCTCTGAGCTGCCATGTCGGAGACTGATGTTTGAGTCCAAGTAACCGGGTAAATGCAAGGCAGCCAGGAAGCCACGATTCATAGAGCTTCCCCTTTTGTTGCACCCAGAGATGAAAATCACAACACAGGCCCTTATCTGTCTCGCTCACTGCCAAAACACACTTGAAGGCACATGGCCGAGAATATAAACACACAATTTAGTGTAATTTAACATCAGCAGATATAGTGTATGAGGAATCTGGTAACTGCCTTTGATTATTTTCACATTTTAGTCATCCTTTATCATACGTTTGATAAAATTAAACCAGGCATGATGATGCATAACCTATCTCAAGCAAGCAGTGTCAAGTTTCTGCAGGTAGGTAAAGTTAGGGAAAGGCATATTAAAAACAAAAAGGCATGCTTTTTATACATAAATGGCATAAGATGAGTCATCTGTCGCAGATGAAAATATCCACTGACAAATTGGTCAGCCCTGACACACCAAGAAACACAAATAGGATCTTGCACATTCACAATATATTTTAAGCTCTTGTCACTGTCAAACATTCTGCTACCACAACAAATGATCTTTATCTTTTTAATCTCTACCCATGTCATGAATTGGGGAACCACTCAAATCAAACTTAGCAGTTAGGTCAGAGAGGTCCAATTTTTAGGATAATAAAAATAAGTTTCCCAATTAAGCTATAAAGTAGCCTAATTGTATTGATTCAAATCTGAAAGAGTTGAAATCTTTTTGAAAAAGAGTTGAAAAATTTTTGCTCAATCTAGGAGTCAAGCTCTGCACTAGAGCCTGACCGACTCTTTTTATTCTTTTCAGAAACACATAAACAAAGATTATCCCTGACATTTGTTGCGTGTAGTTAAGAGATCATACCAGGATAACATGACATAACGCAGTTCAAAAATTTACCTTTTCTACTGTTATAAAAAAAATACAAATCTATGTCCGATTGCTCCATGTTTTGCCAACAGGGGAGCACCCGAATTCTGGTGGACTAATAACATGACTGAGGGATCAGTCTCTCTGTTTCTTTTTTAATTGTCATATGTGGGCTGTAATAAACACCAATACCGATATATCTGCAATTAGCTCATATCGGCTGATAATACTGGCATGCCGATTTATTGGACTGGCTCTACTCTGCACTTCTTCCCCAACATGCCTGCTCTTGGGAATTTACTGAAATACTCCATTATGGATCTCGTACCAACCTAAATTTACTCATATTGCAAATTTCAATAAATTATGTGAATCCCATGTAAATACACAAAGAAAATTTCCAGCAACCAATGGCATCTAACCAACCTATCAGGTTCCAGTCTAGCCCATAATCTGTGACTGGTCATACTGTCATTATTTAGGACAACCATTACGAATGAGCAATTACTGGTAAGGAAATATAATGCAATAATGTATTAAATTAAATGCTTTCATTACATTTACCATTATCAAGGAACTGAATAATTTGGTATGGTATAAGCTTTTAGGCCATATTGTCCAGAAACATGTTCTAGTTCTTCAACCTGGTATAAGAGCATAGCAGGAAGTCAGACCAGAGACTGGTGCACCTGCTTGCCCATTTAATTTTTTCAAAAATAGAAAGAACATGGGGAGTCTGTTGAGGCCAGCACTTGAACCCGGCCCAACAAAGCACTTCATTTTAATACAAAAAGGTTTATTTATGTTCTATTAAACAAATACACTTCCATGTAACGGAGGAAGAAGAAACACAGTCACTTTTGTGGAGGAGTGGAAGTGTGATTAATCTACAAGGTGTGTCCGCTCGCTTTCTAAGCGTCTTGTTATGACTCAGTAGTCATAAAGCCATCAGTCTGTGGAGAATAATTATGCCAATTACTGAAGAGGCAAAACAAACTGTCCCTTCCCTCTGGTGACATCAGGATGAGGAATGTGCCACTTGATGACTTCTTCTGAGGCAGCAAGTGATTGACGATTTCCATTTGTATTGAGCAAGCACTGAAACACATCAAAAGTTGAGTGCTGTGTTTCTACTGTGTGTGTGTGTGTGTGTCTGTTTGATCCTGTGCAACACCTGGACTGGGCCCAAGGCAGATATTGGTGAACACGGCGCCCCATATCCAACCCCCACCTCCCCCGGCTGGGTTTGAAGAGACAGTATCTCGGCCCATAAAAATGGTTACTGTTCTTTAACCAAAGCTGGACATCTGATTTAGGATAACAGATCCTTTTCAATTAGTGTCGGCCGAGACAAAAGAAGCTGGTTCACTTTTAGGTTTTGGGAAACTGAAATAATAATAGAGCCTTTTTTTCCAGCTGAAAGCTTGAATTTATTGACAATATTACAAGCCTTTGAGACATCCCGCCCTCCTCTTTCTTTCATTTTTTTCCCACTGATTTTTCTTCTTCTGTGATGCACTTGTCGGTTTGTAATGAAATCCAAATGGAGAAGGTTCTGGCTCCCGGCCCTGAGCTGTAACTGCCCTCCCGCCTCTCTTTCTCCCTCTGGGGAACAAGCCTGAGATAAAGGGGAAAGGGGAGGATGGGCAGAAATAGATTGATCAATAGATGGACACATGGAAAGAGAGATAGAGAGATCCACAGATGAGAGATACAAACAGAGCAGGAGGAAGAGAAAGCGCGAGAAAGTCTCAGAGAAAGCTCGAGACCCTGGGGGCCAGTCGGAGGGGATGAGTTTTTTTTGGTTTGGGGGGGGGGGGCAGCAGCGATGGGAAACTATGTGTGTACGTGCCGCAGGAAGAGGCCTCGCAAGCCGGGGGGAACACACGCGCCTCAATAAAGGAGGGGGGGGGGTTGTCCTGACCAATGTGTATATGAGTGTGTTCTGTGTGTGATTGTTATTGGAGGAGTGTACTTTGGATCGGTGCATCGACTCACAGCAAACAAATAACACAAAATCCAGAAGGGCGGAGGATCGGAGGCCGTATCCAAGGTAAATAAACAGAATCATGAAAATATAGTTGCATTGACTGATGAAGCCCGACCTTAACCCCAATCCCACCCCCCCCGCTAGACTGCACACAGACAGTCTGTCCAGCACACACAAAATCAATTCACTTTTGGCCCATTATCAACAAAATAAGTCACATTGACAACTCAAACAGTTTATGTCAACAGTGGAACCTTATTCCACTGACTGCTCTGTTTCAAACGCATGTTTCATTCAGCTGGCAAGTTTCATTATGTGCAACCTATAACCTATAAAAGTCCTGTTTTCTTAAACCAAGTGAGAAAATCTAAACATGGATTTAATACAAACTTGAATTTTCAAGAATTGAGTGTATGTATCTCAAAACAAGAGTTAATGAAGCAAATTACTGCTAGAGAAAAGCAGCCAATCCTCACTTGAAAAGCAGAAAACTGACGTTTCTGTTACTTGAATAAACGTCTCCTTGTTTTTGCACTGTGCCCACTTACAAATCATGAATCACCTAAAAGAAAATGTCAGTGTATTGACACAAGACAAAATAGTATGGCTGCACTAGAATAAAGAAAAAAAAACTACACTTGATTCCAGGAAAGTCTTGAAACACATTGATTTGTACTTGGTAAAACAAAGATTTTTGCAGCGTCTTTGTTAGCCGCATCTGCTGCACAAGTCCTTTCTGCCAGAGAGGAACTGATTCAAATTATCTGAGCCTGCAGAGATGATTTTCAGGATGGAGTCAGATCAAACAAGGACATGACTCTCTGGTGAATTACCAGCACGGGCCATTCTTCAGGGGGTTGGAGGTATGTTTTGAAGAAAGGGGAAAAAATGCACAAAGGTGGTCAGCTGAAGCGTTGTGAGCTTCAGCAAGCCCTTAAGTGGAGTTGGCATCCATGTGGATGAAAGCCTATGGATGTATGTCTCTTTATCTCTCCCTAGTGATCGTACGCTCACGTTTAATTTTTCCTATCCTCCCTCTCCTCTGTCCCTGTTTCCTTCAATTTCTCTCCACATATTTCCTTCTGCCTTCTCTGCTCATCAGAGGGACTCCCCAGAGGTGGAGGATAATCCCAGTTTGGAGCAGCGAGTCTTTCATGTCCTGGGAAGACACGCTGGCGAGAGTTCTGCCAGCTCCCTTTCCTCTCTACAGATACCTGCATCAGTTTCCCGGCCTTCTCTCCCTGTGGTTGTGTTTTCACTCGTGTTTATGTTCTCCTTCTTTACGGAGCCCATCGGTTCTGCCGGGGACGCTACTAGCTTGTGTTTGGACAAGCACGAGAACAACACAAACACCTAGAAGTCGATCCGTCTCCAGGTGTTGGCGTTAAACAGCAGCATTGACGGCTGAAGTTCCAGTCTTTGTTATTCTCTGGATACTTCTGAAGAGCCCGGGAGGAAGACTGCATCAGAAGAGTGTACTGCAGATATATTTAAAATTGTGGTCAAAACGTTTTGACTTGCGAGAGCTCGGACATTTTTATTTCTCAAAAGAAGTTCATGTAATGAATCATAGCAACTTGCTCCTATGCCTCAAAAATTGCATGGATTCCGGGTTCCGGGTGGTCTTTCTGTCTCTTGCAGGCTCCCTTTATTTTCCTCGCATTTCAATGAATTGCCCTGATAGCATGTGGCTGAAAGCGCCAGCTCCTGGGCCACGCCGGTGACCCTTAGTGAAATCATATATAAGCAGACATTGCACAAATTCATGTGACTCCTGACATGCTGTATTATCCTTAATGGAAAAGTCAAATCACTGCCTAAATTTCCATTCTAAGATTTAGCCAAGTACTGACACAACTGAAATTGTGTTGACACCTGAGAAAATGCAGATTATGATTCCACAGTATTAAAAGACTACGTCTCCTACATGATATAAGAACAGCATATATTAAACATATGCAATCCTGTCCACAATCTGTCCTGCACACACAAATGCAGGCAACGCTTTCACACTTTTAAAAAGGCAACAAAATGAGTAATTTTTCCACAGTCTCACCATTGAACAATGATCCCTCAGTCCTATCAAAAGGTTGCTTTGCTGCAAGATACTTTTTTCCAATGATGCAATGATGCAACACACATTTGCTGTGACATTTGTGCTGGGAAAGACATTTTCTGGAAGGTCCGTTCCCCAGCAATAATTCATGTTTCTCTTTAACTGTGCCTCTCATGGCCTGAATGCCCGTGAATTACGTGTTGGGATTGGCTTCATGACAGAGGCCAAATAAAGTGGGTGTTATGATTGGCATGGACAGCCACGCTTGAAAGAAACAGGTGCTGTTCATTGGCTCACTCCGATGTGCCCATAGCTTCAGAAGCCTGCGATTGGTGGAGGGAAGACACCATTGCTCCGGGAGGAAGCTGCTGATGCCAGGCATGTTTGTGGGCATGGGATGGCCGAGGCAGAGGGAGGGGCGGGTGAAGGGGGAAGAGGGCGCCGCAGAGAACAGACCACCTGGATCAGGGGCCTCAAAGGCTGGCCTGACAGAGTCAATCTGAACAACAGTGAACAGAAGACAGCCAGTCTGCTGACTTCCCCTCTCTTGCATTTTCACTGGCAGCTTTCCAACAAACACACACCATCTAGCAAGACTTTCAAAAGGAGCTTCAGCTCGGGTTTTTCCACCAAGTAAGGGGGATTTTTATTTTTACTCTGCCCAGTGAAAAGAGAAAGTCGATCAAAAGGCTTAAAAACACTAAGAATTGTCAAGAATCATTATTTAATCTAAAAGGAAAGTGGTGTGCTCAAACAGTAAGTATTTGAATGCATTTAGGAAACATTGCTCTGGGTTGTAATCTTTAAATAAATATGTAAAAAAAACTAAGCGTTCATGTGCAGTAGCAATGCTGAAGTTATGATAAAAAGCCATTAGTAGAGTTAAGCCACGTTTCAACCAAAAGTACCCGGGACTTTCAAGTCCCTGAATCTCTTTTCAAGGAACTAAAAGGTTCCTTCAGCCCATTGTTGTGTGCGTTTCCACCGTGGTCTAAAGACCTGCGAAGATTAGGCAAATTAACAGGAACGGGATGTTTAACGAGCTTTATTACCTGCTGTAGTCAGCTGTTCCGCTTTTTTTGGAGAAGAGGACACCGACTTGGGTTCTGTGTAAAAACCCGCTGAAAACTTAAAACAACAACTTCGGACCCAGTATTTAGCTACCTCCATCAGCTGTTTGCTGTAAACACACTGCTGCACGCTGGCTGTTGTTTCCAAGCAATACATTTCATAAATTCGGGGGTTCTGTATTGATTGAAAAAAAGGGCAACAGGTGGATGATGACGAGTGTCACAGAAGACTTTTGTTTGGTTTAAAACAAATTACAGGGGGGTTGTTGTTTTTGTTTTGTTCTGCCAGTGTAAAGAGAAAATACATGTTCAAAACATGGAAACGTTTTTGGACTTTTAGAGGACATGTTGAGTTGTTACTGTGCTGCATTATTAATAGAGCAACTGAGGTTACAAACATAAAGAATGGGGGAAAAAAACATCCTTCAAAACACCTTCTTCATTATTTTTGTTTATAAGTCTGAAAAATCTTAAGTGGCCAGTGTGGTAAAATGTTTCAGCCTGTTCCCAAAAGAAATCAACTTAGTTCAAGGATTTTTCAGAAATTATTTTCTGAATCTTGAAAAAAAGAAATATGGCAATTTGTGGCAAGAAAAATGAAACCTGATGTTAGCACTTAAAATAGGTTGGATTCATTGTAGGATTTTGCTTTTATTTTCTTGTTGAAAGAAACCAACACTTTAAGAAATCATTTTCATACCAAAATGACTTGATATGGAGCTTTTTGCAGAGGAGACAAACAACAACTTGTGGAACAATGCAGAGTTTGTTTTTTCTAAAAGCACAGAAAGAAGCGTGGCAGTGTGAAAGAGTTCACAGTGTGTTCATGTTCATGTTCCACGTGGGCTGTCACACATTAATCAACACCTAGCTTCTGTCATCCCCCAGCTTCCCGACTGAGCCTTTTACATTACGGAGCGAGGTTGACCTGGGCTGACCCAGACACTCGCCCTCAGTCAAGTCTAGGCAAGGGCCTCAGATGTGGCTTCAGATGTGGTGCAGCAGGAGTTATTTCTTCACATAAGTCTCGCTTTTTTCTTCCTCTCCCTTCTACTCTCTCTTTTCCCTGACATTTCTGTCTTCCCGTGTTTTGACATAACTTATTTTTCCTGCCCTCATGACCCTGCATCCTCCTCTATGAAGTCATTTTGCCATGACTAACAGGGGTCCTCAGGGTAAAGAGGGTGTGGGATTCCTCCTCTTTTCCTTATTGCCTTCAAGGGTACTGCGAGCGGGGGGTGGGGGGTAACAAGAGAAAAAAACATCCAAACATCAACAGAGGAGAAAGGCTCAGCCAAGTCAGCAAACTAATGGGAGGAGGAAGCCAAGTCAGCAAACTAATGGGAGGAGGCCACTGACAGATAACTTATGCACAAAGACACAGCTCCTCATTACCACACACATGCTGAAGTGTTTTATTTGGACTCAACCCCATGTGATAGGCCGAGGCTGCCTATCTCTCCTCAGCTGCGAGAAACTCCGTCCTCTCGCCATGGCAGTGTCAGAGCAGGACAGCGAGGAGGACAGGACTCCTGCGGTCATGCAGTGTCTTTGGAGAATAGTCATGGATCTTCCACAAACATACACACACACACACACACTGTGATATCCCACCCACAGAGACATGATTAACATGCCAATTAGAGGAGGACGCAGCAGGCCTCAAGGCCTCTCTTTTTGTTTAAAGCCATAAATAGAATTCAAACATATATGCAAACACACTGTACAGATACAACGCCATGCGTGAAATATTGCACACAGGCATGAATGCATAAACATGCAGATACCATGAAATTATCAAATGTTTCTTCATGCCAATACACACCTCCATCCACCCACACACAATGTACATATTTAGTACTTAAATAATAAACATAATTTGCCTCTCATTTCCATCCTATAACCAAGCATCTGAAACATACAGCAATTGATGATGCTAAGGAAGACTGCTGAAAACCAACAACAATTCTAATAATCAATTCAGTCTTTTTTCAGTCTTTCAAGGTCTATGCTGACTGATGACTTCAAACTGCTTTTGTCTGACTAAAAATAAATAAACATATCCATTTTGCAACGGAGAAAGCAGGAAATTCTCACATTTGAGAAGCTGCACCCAGTGAATGTTTTTTCATAATAATTATTTTTATTAATTGAGAATTTATGAGTCGTCAAACAAAAAATAACTGAATCCTTTTGGGTTTTTAAATTTTATCCAGACACACAAAAAAAGGAAGATGCTGCCTCAGGTTCTGGGAAATTACGATGGTCTTTAATTCTTAGTTTCTGACATTTTAGACAATAATCGATTAAATTAGAAATATTTAATGGACTCACTGGTTATGTAAATAACATATTTTTGCATCTCCCCTCTGAAATATGGCACAGAGTGACGGGCAGCAGCGTCAACTGAGGGACAGACACTCTGAAGAACCAATCTGAGCTCTGACAGCAGCACTGTGCAGCTCGGCCCGACGCTGACTGATAGCTGGCTGTGGATCCTGAGGGGCATCGGGAGTTTAATCACCCATAACCGCAATTACAGACGTACACGTCAGACTCATAAAGCACTGAAACAAGATGAGTGCCTCCCTCCTCTCCTCCCCTCGGCGCACATCAGCCAAATTCCGCTAAAGCTCAAGGAGGAGCGAGGGAGCTGAAGGCATAAGCTCGGAGAGATCCCTACCTAGTGCAGTGCATTAGAGGGAGAATTGCAGCGCATTAATTAGTGCTTTTAATACACTTATGAGCCATAAAACAAGTCGTTATGCACTCACTGTGTAGTAGATTTGCCTTGTTGTCAAAGTGAAGGTGTGTGTTTCTACTGAAGATATTTGAAGATCTCTAAGAACCTTGAAACACAAGATTCAAAGGCCTGAACTACTGCATAAGTGACTGCACAAAAAGAAAACATTAACATATCAAATGCGCAAACCCACGTAAATACACACTCATACCAGGTGTGCACGTGGATGTGCATGCAAACACACTCTTAATGACCACATAAAAGCTCATGGTACACCGTAAGACAGGCCTTAGGATGGATTAAGATGCAAGCCTTTATCAGTGGGTTCCCACAATCCCCTGTAGAATATCTCAGCTCTCTTTCATTCTCTCTTTTTTTTTTTGCTCCACTCCCTCTTTCCATTTCCCCTCATACCTCAGGGATAGTGCTTGGAGAGGAAGAGCGATAATGGAGGATGGTAGAAAAGAAGGAAAACATAGTTGAAGTATGCTAATGGCCCATTCTATCTCACACAGGCTCCGCCCTCTACTGGACTCTATGGGTATTACCTCCTCCAATCACACGCACGCACTTGCCCACTGAAATTTTATCGTGCACGTAGCCGACCAATAGGATACCGATACGTGCGTGACATATAAATAGCAGTGTCCCTACTGCCTCAGCATCCTTACCCGAACTGTCCTGCCCATGTCCTGCCCGGACGAGTCCAGGCCCCCAACCCCCGCCAGCCGACCTGCGGCTGGGGAAGGGAGTGACTGGCCAAGTGACCGTTATGGAGGGAGAGAGGCCTGCTGATGCTGCCACAATCCCCCGTTTGGTGTTCAAGACGCCATTGTTTTACATGTGCTGCTTGTGTAAAACTATGGTAAGGCTTTTGAGAATGTGGAAACAGTTTTGAGTAAAACACGTTAATTTCTCTCATCAAAGAGCTAACATTAACTCCTGGGGTGAGGCTAAGGGTTGGCCCCGCGGCCTTGTGTTCATGAAGTCACTGTTCTAATGTGCTGCTTTTGTGTACACTGTGGTGATGCCTGTGAACTGTTTATTAGAAACACATTACATTCTTAGAAGTGCTAATTCCCCACCACCAACCCCATCTTATTGAGCTAGCCATGTCGAACGTTAGCTTGGCGCTCACCGACGCCAAGCTTCGTCCCGTGGCCCACGCCGCTCTCCTGGTCAGAATCGAGTGACAGGGTGGGCGAGGCCCGGGCATGAAAATCGCTAGCCTAACCATATGACCCTGCAGCTGCTTCACATGGAAGCTGTGAGCTTGAGGCTGACGTCAACACTGGATGACGTGTCAACCACAGTCATACCGATGGTGCATGTTCGGCTCGGTGCGTAACGCGCTTCAGTCTCCACAAAACTGCACGTTCACTGATGCTAAGCTAATGATCCAACCTACGGGCCACACTGCTCTCCTTGCTAAGCTCGAGAGAGACAGCGGGAGGGCCCGGGTCTTTGCTGCGCTATTCAAACCACTAGGACAGAAGCCTATGTCCCACGTCGCTCTCCTGGTGGCATTCGAGCAAGACGGTAGTAAGACCTGGGCCTCCTCCTTGCTAGCTGGCTGTCCGGCCCGCACATCACATCGTACATCGCCTGGCAGCCGAATGAAGGCCAATCTAGGTCATCAGCAGAGGGTCGATAGAATAGCAAAGGATTTATCACATGATAAAAGAGATTAACTCTCAACTCTTTTTCTACTTTGGCCACCGTGCTGCGAAACCAACATGTTAGAAGCAGTTCTGCCACGGTAACAGCTGGGCAGAACGCTTTTGAAACCACCCATGCTGATATACACAACACATATGCACTTGCATGTGGGGGAAAAATCATCACAGGTTTCTAGAGCCACAGGTGATAAAGTTCCAGCCCAAAACCCAAAAGAATTCATCTTACAATGATAAAGAAATAATAATAAAAAGAGAGAACCCTAACATGTGAGCTGGAACCAGAAAATGTCAAATCACAACACAATAAATTGTTGTTTCAGCCCAGGGGGGAGACAGCTGGATGGATGGATAGGGATGCCGAATGTTCGGCAACTGAAATTAATCGGCTGAAAATAGCAAATAAAGCACTTTCGGTGTTCCGCCTAATAGGTCAAAAGGCCGAAGAAATTTTACCGAACAATTACGCTGACATGTGTCAGTGTGGAAGCATGTTAAAGTGTTCTAGAAAGACGCAATATCGCCGTTTGCAGACACTGTTCTGCTGAACTGTCTCCTATCACATCCACTCCATCAGTAGCTGACTTCTTAGAAAAGTGAGTGTTTCTGTCACTCGTTTGTGAGAAGGCGATTAAGCTTGTCGCACCTAAATTTGGAGTGCACACGCATTCAAGCCTTTATGGTAAATCCACTGAAACCGCCCAGTGCAAGCTGACAGGCAGGTTAGCGATTTTATCCTGTCATTTCTCTCTTTACAAAGACAAGTGTTGCAGTATGAGAGTCCCACCTGAACAGAGGCTGTGAAGTCTTCATGTTACGCGATACGAGAACCGCATACAACATTATTTATCAAATTGGGTCGGACTTGATGAATTTAGGGGATACACGAGGACACACATGTGACAATGTCTGGTTTTCAAAATAAGGTGTCTATACAAGACGGAAATAAGAGTATTATTACATGTGTACATTAAAAGTAAGTGGACATTAATTTACTACTAATTTACTTCACCGGACACTCTTGGGCTTCGGACCCACCCCCCCATAGTCTCTTCAAATCCTGTGGGAAACACTGAGTAAAAAGCACATTTTGACTATTTAATTTATGGTAAAAAAAAAACCTGGAAAAATAAATGGAAAAATTGTGAATGTACTTGTTCGGTATTCGGCAATTTTTGAAAGAATGAAATTAAAGAATTTTCATTTCGATGTATACCTACTAGAAACTGAAATGCTGATGCTTTTTACAGATTCAGGTACAACACTGCAGAAAACATGATCCCTGGCATTCATGTTCACTCTACGGCCAATAGAAGGCCAATTTACACCTCTCCTCTAGGATAGTGAAGTGCAGATTAGAGACAAGGTTCAGAGACAACCTTTGAACTCTAGAGTTGACCGGGGGGAGCGGTGGGTCACGAGATCACTGGGGCAGTTGATTCATGAGACGGTGGCCGCACAACGCCGCCTCTGTCTCCCACACACGGCTCCTTCAATAAATAAGCTCTCCGCCAAGGGCGATGAAACTATATGGACGTGAACATCAGAGGGAAACATCCCTTTTTCCTTTTAACATCCCCACTCACACAGACCGGAGTGTTTTTTTTCTCCGCTATAGCCAGTGAAA
This sequence comes from Micropterus salmoides, assembly GCF_014851395.1. NCBI lineage: Eukaryota > Metazoa > Chordata > Actinopteri > Centrarchiformes > Centrarchidae > Micropterus > Micropterus salmoides. The sequence goes on along the minus strand of NW_024041151.1, from coordinate 24,275,106 downwards.
CCTTCCCACACGATCAGCTCTGATTGACTCTTCAGCAGCACGATGACGCGCGAGATAAAGAGGGTGGGCTGACCTGTGTGTGAAAGGTCAACGTGTCCTTTGGGCGCAGGCAAGCGCACACTGTGTAAACAAGACAGGCAGAAGGATCAATCACGTAGACCGTATTTATTGGCTTAGTTGGCTGAGAAGTGCATCCGCTGGAACATCATTCGGGACTAATCGCATGGAGAAAAAGAGAGACAGTGGAGGGAGAAGAAAACAGATGGGGAGAAAAGTCATAGAGCGAAAGGGAAATAAAGAAGGAGGGAAAGGGAGGATGAGGGGGGAGTTGAGATAGAACATATGTTTCCATCCACCTATTTTTATGCACAATTTCAAGTGTGGAAGAGAAATGCCAGATATTTGATAACACTTGGCTCAATTAAAAACACCACAGGGTACACATGGATGAGAAGAGACAAGTTAATGCATTGAAGAAACACAAATGTCATCTTAGGTGGGCAGCAGCCATGATGTATGAGAACTACTAGTGTTGGATTAACTATAATCTTTTTACATCCTCTTGAATATATTCACAGAACAGGCAGCTGATGGAAACGCACTGATTCACATATTGATTTCCAGGAAATTTGCATCCAACTTTGGCAACATTTTCATGGAAACACAACTAGAGAAAAAAAGAAAGAGGAGAGGCTAGTAGTCTGGTTGCTTTGTTAGAAACAGCCTCTTAGTTAAACTGAGAAACTGCTCTGCAGTGTAAAGACGGGAAAACCGGTAAGGAATTTCAAACACTCCAGACTTCACAGAAATCACATTTGGAGATGTGACAACATTATGTGCTCCGTCGAGGATATGAAAGAAGATAAATAAAACACAGCATTTTGTGTAAATACGTTTCTTGTCATGTATGACTGGAGGTTTGTACATTCATGCTGACTGTGTGTGATTCTAATTTCCCCTCATTTCTTAGGCATGCCTTCCCCTCAACTTCCTGGCAGCACACAAACAGGAAGGCAGGGCCCTTTGTCTTCCTGGTTTGTTGCGCTAAGGGACTTGTAATATAGAACATGGAAGTAAACACACAGAGGAACTACAAATTTGCACCGTCTTATCCTGTACACAGGTACAAGTTTAATCCTGGACTACGTAACACACATGTATATATCCTCTACGTCTGAACGATGGAAGCAGCAGCGCATGCGGAAAACAACCAAATATTATTTAAAATTACAACATTTGATCAATATCGTGTTTAACAATCATAAGAAAAGTTACACTAATTGTAAATGAGACTGAAGTTAATTACAGACAAATTAAATACAAGACAGTCAACGAAAGAATGTAGATCCTGTGCATGCATGTAAATCATGAAACGAAACACCGAAATACTTGTACACACACAACACTTCCTTGAACAACAAATTGGCATCCGCAATAACTAATGAGACTAGACAGAAGTCACCCACACGTTCCTCCTCTGACAGTTAAAAGGGAGGCAGTCTGATGTACAGTATGAAGTATAAAACATCTTGAAGGATTTATTAGTGTCAGCATACGCCAGCATAGAAACATGAGGGATGTTGTTTACACTCACTTTCATGTAGACCATCTCCTCCTCAAGCCACTGCTCAACATTTATGGCTATATTTGAAGAATATTTTTGACAAAGATCCTAAATAAAGTACAGCATCAACAATGGTTTCTCCTTCGTTGAACTGAAGCAGCGCTCTTGTCTGTTCTGCCTGGAATCTTGACGTTACTCTGCCTTCCCTGCATGCGCTTGTATGTGACTTTTTCAAGAAATCTTTTAGTATTTAATCTGGCGCATTCTGTGAGATCCCCCTGCTGTCGCTACAGTCATCAAGACTCGGAGTGCATTGTGCAGTCTGTACATTTCTTGATGTACAGAGAGGTTTCCGGCCCTGCTTTCACGACATGCACTTCATTGACAGTTCATTGCAAAATAACTTTAAGGATAGCCAGACATTATGTGGTCCAGCCTGTCCTGATATGCTTCTAATGCTGTGTCTGTCCTGGCATCTGTCAAATTTCTGTTCTTGATGTCTTATGGCCAATGGGAGCATGTTTCAGATCGGACAGCCATGGTATTGTTCTGGGTAATGTCTAATACTCTTCTGATGGAACTGACTTCTTTTCCCCCTGTGGGGAGTAGGGGACCTCAGCTGAGCAGACAAAGAGCACAAATCCAGACAGCCATCATAGGAGGCTGTATCAGTAGAGTTACATTTTCGGACTCAAACACATTTTTAACTCAAGACTCAACAGCACGTCACAGGCAGATTGAGACTGAAGAAATCAAATGGGAGATGATCGCTGGGTCCAAGTGTCCAGACCATCATCCTGTCAAACACACAGTACATCACTCAGTGATCATTCTTTGTGTAGAAGTTTTTACGAGTTTGAATGTCAAAGGGGCCTTTAGGTTTAGGGAACCCCTTTAACCTCTTAAATCCCACTAGGACGCCTACACCTGGACTGACACTATATAGCCTAGCCATTTTTCAGAGGGGTCCCTTGACCTCTCAGCTCAAGATATCTAAATGAAAATGGGTCCTATGGGTACCCACAAGTCTACCCTTTACAGACATGCCAACTTTATGCTAATCCCATGCAGTTTGGGTTCATAACCACACAGTTTGTTGCCTGCAGTATAGGCTAAATGTGGGGTTTTTTTCACCTTTTTTTTTCAACGTTGTGTTTTGGGCCACTGCTGTGTTAGGGAGGGGTGGAAGAGAAAATGTTAAGGAAATGTAAGCACTGAATGGATCCGCAGATCTCCACAGTCATGTTATCAGGCATGAGTTCCCTACTACATGACATTTATTACTACAACTTTTTCATAGCATTTTCTTCTACACAAATCTATTAAGAAAATATATTTATATACATTCTATATGTAAAATGTATTACACAAAAGTATGTGACACATTATATCTTGTTATTGAAAGCTACTATACAGTGTTGACGTTTGTGTTTACAGAAATAAAGATAACCGTCAGAAAAAAATGGATATATCCACAAGTTGTGTAAGGTTTTATGAAAATCTATATCTCTGTTTGTAATTCTGCTGACATACACAACACTGGTTGCGGTCAACCTGGTTACACATTAGGTAACGTTCTGAGAGATAAAAGATCAATCAGACACTTTCCCAGGCATTAAAGAGGGCCAAAGTCAACTTGTCGTCTCTCTTCTTCAGATAGTATCAGCATCTTCAGTGATAACTCATGATAACAAAACCGATAACAAAAAGCTGTAAAGCTGTGGAATAGGGTACTTTTCAGGTTACGATGATTATGTAACCTACAGCACTGGTGTGCTTGAGCATTAATGTTTGCACTCCCACATACTAAATGAATATGCAAGCAGGTATTGAGAGGTAAATCAACAATGCTTAATTATCACATAACACCAACACCAAGCACCCTCAGTGATAATAAGCTGTTTTTCCATAAGCTCTAAATGATCTTTTAACCCCTATGATCTTTGGCAGGCTGATGGAAGGCAGACAAACACAGTAATTCCCTGTTGTAATAAGCATACTGATGTCAACAGACACTGTCCTCTATGTGTTCTTCAGTTCACGTTATTCACATGTGTGCATCTGTAGACGCATTAACAACATCTCGGTGTCTCTCTCTGTTTATACATGTGCATTTGACACTTCATACGGTCTGTCTGCTCGTCTCGTTTCAATCGCACGCCCTGACATTGAGCAAAGTCTAAATAATGGAACTGGCGGTGCGTTGGTGTCGGGTGAAACACTGCCACCACAAAACTAAACCGTCTGTTGTGTAATCATCAGGCTCATACACACGTGCCCTGCCTGTGTATCACAATACATGGAACAGATGGCAGGGAGGGTGTTTAATAAACAACAAATACATGCTCATAATCGGCTCGGGTTACAGGCAGCTGCTGCTGCTCATTTTGCCTTTGACATAGATGTTCTATAAAATCGCACCTTGACAAACTCAAAGTATAAAAAGGAGGGTGGAAAACAAATCACAGAGCAGGAGTCAAACAAGTTATTTTCTGGGGTTTGAACAGTCACTCACCTGGGTGGTATATGCTAAATCTAAAACGGTATCAAGCACAGCTGGCAGGAAAGAGATAAAGAGCACATAGCCTTTTAAATACAATACATATACAGCATGTACACAGGTGCATGCATACATGCATTTGAGCACAAAGACACAACCACCACCTACACACACACACACGCGCGCACAAATGCAATGTTACAAAATGACGTTGTTTCCACGGCAGAGGAGAACTTTATGACGAGCTTTAACAGTTATGGACTAAATGTTCCAGGGACTTTAGATGGTTTCATAATATTTAGTGCAAAACTGTCACGTAAATGATTAACTCCCTCCTAGGCGAGCCTCCTGCTCTCTCACGGGGAAACAAGCATTATATTTGAGAAGTGATAGCTAGCAAACTATTTGGAATTTTTGCTCTATAAATGACCTAAATTACTGATTCAATATCAAAATCAGTGACTTTCTGTTTATCAGCTCGTTGATTGATCATTTCAGCAATAGTTAAATGCCAGTCAGCACATGGTACTGGGACCTACTCTGATCGACTTTTTATGTTTGAAGTCCTTGTTTTTATCAATTTATTTCACATCGTGCTGCCCCTCTAGTCACCTCAAAGGTTCTGAACCACAAAATCTTATCAGTATGATTCATAAAGGTCTGACTTACTGAACCACACTGCCCAAACTGTCTGATAAACAACAACCAGATATGTCGCATTTTGACTTTGACTTTGCACCACCCCCCTCCCCCCAATGCAATATCTCACTGTCTCCACCACCCTCTCCGGATATTACTATCTCTTTCCCCCATCCTCATTTCAAAGTCATGACACCACTGCTGCACAACCATGTTAGTCAATTAGCTCAATGTCATTGACTGTAATGGACTTGTGGATATGATGCCCCTGTGGCGTTTGGTGCGCTCTTTCACATAGGCTCTACTCCATCACACAGTACCATTGACTTAGCCGCCTGCATGGGCAGACACTAAAGGTCAACTTTCTGCAACAGTTCCCCCACCAACGCCCCAGGTCTCCCTACACCCTGCGCCTATGGAGGGTGGGCAAGAGTATGGCTGGATTAAAGGATAATTCAATGTAAACAGTTTTTTACAACCCATGTCTTACTTTCGTAGATTTGTTATTATTACACTGTACTCACACCGTACTCACCAAGTCACTTGATGATCCGGTTTTTAACAAACCCCTAGGTTAGTCAAACTTTTTTGTAAGAGAAAATGAAGGAAAATTATTCACCAAACGGTCCATCACAAACATCCATCCCAGTTTACATTTCAATCAGGTATTATCACCAACATTTTGGGTGTGCTCACATTTCATTTCACCTCCAAGTGGCTTGGATAATCTAGCTAAACTATTGGCTTATTTCCAACCTGTATAATCTTACTGCTTTTTGTTCTAGTGATGTCACCATTTGATCTCAGCAATTACTCTGGTGAGTGCAACATCATCGTAAAGGCTAGAAATGATGACCAAAATGATGCCATTAACACCCAAGTAGTAATAAACTGATAAACCTTAGTTAAGACTTTGAGACTCACTGCTTCGCAATTGTTGCCCTGTTTGTTTGGTAAAACAGGGGCTAAAGCTTTAGTGTCGCCACAGCGGCTACAGTCTGCTCCTCCAGGGCCACCAGCTTCTCAGACCAACACTGAGTCCCGACAAGATATTTCCATTAGCCACTGCCCTACTCTCACTCCCACTGGCTTTCTCCATGGACCTCAAACAGTGGCTCTTTAAGGAGAAAGCATGTGGGACTTGCAAACATCCCCCAACACACACAACTTCCACCTCTCACATCCCAGCATGTACTGGTCTGCATTAGCACACTTGGGTGGGCCTGTTGCTGTGCAGCAGAGACATGTGACATTGAGAGGTCAGGGCTCTGCAACTCTGCCTCCCCCCACCATCCTCATGCACACATCTTCAGCAGACCTCTTTGACCATTCGTCCTCTACCCTGTCCTTGCTTCCTGGTCTTCCCTTTGCAGAAGCGCAAGGGCGGAGCCTGTGTGAGCCGGGGCGGCAGGTGCTACGTTTCTGACCTTCCACTTCATGAAATCGGCTTCGGTGACATTCGGATCAAGCGCTCGATTGCGCTACCTCTCCCTCCCCCCATCGCCAGGCTGGCTATAATGCCAAGCGTGTCGAATCACTTTAGCATCAAAATACCAAAGCCGCCCCCCATCCCTGACTGTCTGGCTCTCTCTCCCCTCCCCTGATTCACCTCCTCCGGGGCGGAGGGAGCGCGCACACAATCTGTAGCTGCCGCTGCCCTGCAAATTCCCATCGACGAGGACAGAGGCAACTGACCATAGTGAGTAGAGGAACAGCCAGAACCGCCGCTGACAGCATCAAGCTCCCAGTCTACTCTAAAAGGACACCTGAGCTCCCTTACCACCTACTTAACACACAGGCCAGTGAACAAACAAGAAGTCAACTGAGACGGACACGCAGAAACTCTGCTCTAACATTGTGGTGAATCTCATTACAGTTTAGAGGGAGACAACGTAATAAAGGAAAATAAGAAAGTCTAATGCCATGTCATAAAGCATTGAGACCCGTCCAAAATGCAAAAGTGACATCACAAGTTACTAAAGCCAAGAAAAATGTTCCAGCATTCTTGTCTTGTTGTTCTTCATAGTTACCAAAGCAGCGTCGGATGTTGCAAGCAAAGCAAAACAACCAGGAAACGCATGGTTCCGAGTGAAAATAAGTCTTGATAAATAAATCACAGCAATTGGCCTCTTCCTTTGGTCTGGCCTTGTCCAAATATCTGGCCCTGCTGCTGTTAGCTAAATCCAGATGTTCAACATTTTGGATTCTCCATCATTTTAGTGAAAAGAAGGAAAAACAAAAGAGGCACGGTGACTGACGGCATTTTTCAAGATCCTATCTTACTTTGTACTCTTGCTCTTCATCACGTTCATCGATCACAGCACATATGGCGGTTTTGTTGTAATTGGGAGTAAATCATTTATTTTCTCCATTTTATTTTCAGGATTTATCCCTGCCTGCTGTGTACTTTTCTGGACACAAAGAACACACTTCTTACTGTTTGTTTGCATGTTGGACTAACTGTTCTTTTGCAAATTGTTGCACACATGCAATTCTTTCATATCTCAAACCTCCAATGTTTATGTGTGGTTAGAGGCCAGTGTGCTTCAACACTTAGTCAGCCTCGCTGATATAAACATGGCACTCAGGATCAGGTTTAAGCAGTCAAGAAAGCCTGAGCTGCAGTCTCTGATGTGTCTATCAGTTGGCTGTAGCAGATCAGAATCAGGACTAAGATTTCTGGGTTAAGGTGTACATATTCATTTGTATTCATGCCATTCATTAATTTGCCCATATATTTCAGTGGCATACCCAATGTGCTTTACTCTGATTAACATACTCTTCTGTGTTAGGCAACATGGGGCCTGAAGAATAAGAACTTGCTTATTCATGTTTAATTGATGTTAATCATAAATGCAGGGTTTCTTTTTCTTTCCTTTCCTGTTGCCTCACACACTTTACTGCAAACCACATTCAACGGGTCAGGATCAACTCCGAGGAGAGCTGGAATCTGTGGCAGTGAGAAATTTCACCTCATCTGCGTATTTCGCCTCTGAGAGAATACATTATCGACAAGCTAAATATAACGACGAATGCGGCAGTAAAAAAATTTAAAACAAAAACGGCTGCTTTCTGCTTGAAACAAAGAGCTCTCTCTGATTTGAAAAGGAAAAGGAACAATGGATACATTTGTATTCTGCTCAAAAATTCATTAGGCATTCAATTATGCTATACTCCTGATAATTAAAATTGAAATGTTGTTTCTTTTGCACTACCGTGAATTTAAACACACACTGATAGCCTTCGAGAATTTGAGCTCAGTTAAAAATGCCACTAGTTCCACTCTCAACTCTCAGCGCTACCACCCCACGATAACATTGTGGAGATGACAATGACTGTATGATAGCAGGGATACGACCACTTCCTGTCTGTCCCCCCGTGTCCCTGCTCGCCTTGCTCTCCGCTGAGTTTGAGCTGTAACAATGAGATAGCATTTCACTCAGATGGTGCTGCCGGGGGATTATGGGCTCAGAGAGTTATCAAAGGCTTAGTCGCTCTGATTTCTAGTGACCCGCCGTGGATGGCTGCCGTCACTCTGTGCCAGCATCGAGACCTCTCTCTCTGCAGATGCATCCTAGCTGCTGCTGCCATGGCAGCTGGCCACCAGGGGCCATGTCACTTGGGGGAATCCAACTGGCAGACATGATGGACAGGTATTATGAGTATTCAGCGAATCCCCAAAATTCGTAAAGCTGCACTATTTTCATAACAACAATGGAACACTTGACTATGTTTGATATTAAATGTGTTGCTCCTTTATTTATTTATTGTTTATTTGAGAAGGTACATTGATTAACATTCAAACAATGTATACATTTACCCAAGTTAGCAACACGCTTGTTTTCATCAGCAGTCCCTTTGCCTGATGTTGGTAGTCATCCTCAAATAATAATTCTAATACAACACAATATAATATACAGTAGTTATAAATTAGTTTGTGTTAAAAAGCAAGGAGTAGATGTCAGTTATCTGTGATGGTCCACTGCTGCTGCTTGAAACCTGCATCACTGTTTACAGTGTTGGATTTCGATGAGCCATTAGTGTCAAACACACAGAAAATATTCACCAGTGTGTATAATTCCCTCTAGCTCTTTCCGCCATTTTAGCGTCTTTCTGCTATCATTGTTTTGGTTTTACAGCTCCCACCTTTACGGTAGTGGTGTGACCTCACAGCTCTCATGAACCTTGTTTGCAGACTCACGAGAAGGCAGTTTTCAGCAGATTCAGCTCTGCTAAGGCCACTGTACCTACCAGTACCAAAAAAAATTAGCAACTAGCTTGTGAACACAGTGGAGCATCTAGCAGCTTAGAGGCAGATATTTCCCTCAGGAGTAGGTGTCCAAAAACCGATATAAGAGTAGAGTAAACATGAGACTTCATGTTTAATCATGTGGCCAGAAACAAACTGTTTACTAACATGTTCACCATATCAACTTTACGTAATGATGTGTCATCTATGTTCACAGCTGTTGGCCAAAATATATAATCAAAAATGTTCTGGCCTTTTGGTTTACATTATATTAAATTTGTTATTTCTTACACATGTATGTGATTTTTTTTTTAAATTAACATCTGACAACAGCTGTGAAGTTTTGTTAATAAGTTGAGAAATTAAATTTTATTAATTAGGTGGCAGATTTATGATTGTTCTCATGTTTACGTTTAGGGCGCCAGGACAGGCATTAAAATCCTCCTCCCGGTAATATCAATTCATTGGATTAAATTCCTGCTTCCCAACCTCTTTCGTTTTTAGAACAAATGTATAAATATCAGGGACCTAAAAGCATTTTTTATACAAGCTGCATGAGGAGTTTGTGTATCTAGGGAGCCAGCAAAAATATATCTCACAGTATCCGATAAGCTTAATATAAATTAAAACAGCCAATTAACTGAGCAGTTTGGCAGTTCTTATCCCAGTTATGACAAACCCCAGGCTTCTGGCCTAAAGGAACCCCTCCACCATTAAGAAAAGGCAGAGTGTAGCTGGCTTCTGCTTAAGATGAGTCTGGATAGCTGGAGTTTGTGTATTAAAAATAACCTGTAGTGTGTGTGTCCTGAATGAATGGAGGCCAGGGCCCATAATCAGCAGCTTGGCGTCCTCCGGCCTCTCAGGCTCCTGACCTAACAGGAAGCAGCCAGCGAGAGCACTGATTCTGGCCAGCCAATTAGAGCACATGGAGCACGGAGAACACACAGGCTAACGAGCTCCCTCTCTGTGACCCTGCTCACCTCTGCAGGACCCCGCGATGGGAAATATGAGGAGCCGGGAGCCACTTTAACTCCACGCCTTCCAAACACCCCCTAACCTCTCTATTTAGCCCCATTCGTCTCCCCACCCCAACCTCTAGTCTCGAATCCTGCTGTGTGACCACAAGGTCTACAAACAAATGCTACCTCTCTCCAGAGGCCCACCACATGCCTCTTTACTGCTCCACTGATGCTAAAAAGCACCACACAGAAACACACACATTCCTTGCATGGGGCTGGAGCTGTGTCACTTGCATTTCCCTGTAGTTTACTCTGGCCTGGTTCTAGGTGGAGAGGCAATGGAGCCTCTTTCCAAGTACTCTGAATAGTAAATGGGCTCCAAATTAATTGGCAGGATTTATGAGTCAGAGAGATAATTCTCAGGCACTGTAATGAAGTGGGACTGCCGTGAACACTAATTTTCTTTGGCTTTGGCCATAATTGCTGGTTATTTAAACAAAACACCATCAATAAAGAGTGATGAATCAAAAGTTAACAGCACACCTGGTAGGTAAATCTCAACAGGTAGTGAGAAACTAAGGGGGACAGACAGATGATGTTGGTGTATTTCTGGCACACCACTCAGCCACAGCCAAAGCTAAGGAAATAAAAAAAAAGAGGGGGGAGCCAGTAATAATTATCTACGTCCAAACTCCCACCCCCTTTCCTCTCCAGGCAGAATTGGTCCTGCCATTTGGACCCTCCAAACACGGACCATATGTGGGTTCAGCTTTGGCAATCAGAGTACATTGTGGAGCAGGCGGCTGAGTTCATCAGGAAAAAATTAGCCCGCCGCTCTGCAGGCCTCGCTCCCATTGGCCAGTCACGCGGCCCGCTCCGTTTGAGGGCACCCCAGACATTCCTGCGGATAATCTTTTCCATTCCTCTGCTCAGCTCGGTGAGGACAGACCAAATCACAGCACAAGGCCTGCATTGTGAGGGCCTTTTCAAAAAGCCCTGTTCTCAATGCTGTCTCTCTTTTATGTGTTCCCTCTCTCCCACCTCATACACCACAATTCCAAAAAAAGAAAATAAAAATGTTTTTCCCATCATGACTCCTTTTTCTCAAAAAAAAAACCCAACACATTTTTTTAAATGGTCCTGTGGAAATGCGAGGTCCCGAACACTACGTTTCTCACAGTCCCGTTCTCACAGTGCCTTTCCAGTAAGAGTTTGTTTTTGAAAAGCCCAAACAATGTGAAACCACTGAAACCGGAGCCTGGCCACATCAGTGTGCGGCCTGGAGTTCAGCAGATCGCTGCTGAATACGGCTCCCCGGGTGAGGCTCGCAAACCTTCCCAGAAAGCTCCTGCTTGGTCACTGCTATATGCCTCGCACCTCCCACAGCAGCTTGTCATTGTGGCCGTAGTCGGGCGGCTGGAACGTTGAGATTGGAGGACAATCACACGATCTGGTGGATTTATAGTAACACGTTCCATAATTAGAGCCATGATTATTATAGGGTCTATAAACTTTAGACTCCAGAGCGGCTATCCAACCTCTGCTGCGATGACTTAACACTTACTTCACTTTTTCTAGAAGTACACTCTGCTCTTGGCTGCTCAGGGAGCATTTAACACACCACTGAAGTGGTTTAACATCTCCTGTAGTGAAAAAGCAACAACACAAAAAATAGTACAATCCACCTTTTTCCCTCCTCCTCTCCACTCCATTTGCCCCTGAATCTGACGCAGACAAAATAATCTAATGTGACTCGTATCCTAGTGTGCTACAGGTCTTAAAATAGCCACAACACAAAGAAGGAAAACCTTTGACATATTTCAGCAAGGCTACACTTCTAATCCAGATGCTCCTAATTGTTCAGGAAACACGTCCACCCATACTGCAGGCTGTGACAGTAAAAAATGTTGCAATCAATCAAGATAGCGCTGTAAAATACACAAAGATGGGGGTGAGGTTGGTGGAAAAACTTTGCACCTCACCGATCATGCTGAAACTTGTCCATGAAAAAGTATTTGCCTGTGAAAGAGAGGGTAGTGGGTTCTCATCTTGCCTCCACCGAGACAATTAAAGAATCCTTGATCTTAAAAATAAGATAACTGGATTTACGTTGTCCATTTGCTTTTAAGAGGACAAAAAACACAGTGAGACAGAACCGTTTCTTCATGAGATTAACATTAGACAAACACAGTGTCAAGATGTCTCTTCTGATTTCAGTGTCCTGTTGTGGACTTTCACTTTTCAGCTACAAAACGGTCCATGTAACAACCAGGCAACATTAACCACAGCTGCTTACACTGTCGGGGAATAAAATATGATGTAACATTACACTATCCATTCACATTTCCATTCCTATTTTAAAGAATGACTTCTTTTGAAGTTATTAAGGACGACCATGTAGCTGGCTCTAGAGGGCAAAGCTTTCACTATAATAACAAAAATTATAAAGAAATTAAGAAATATCTGTATACATGGTTTTGATAAGTATAATCATATTGGTAAATTTGATAGTATAATTTTTAAATGCCTTACTGGCAGATCTAATGGAATGCTTTCAATTATGGAAGACCTCCAGGCAGATTTGACGCAGACTAATAAGAAAGAAACTGGATTCTCTCTTTGCTTATCAAATTCATACTTGACTATACTGACTAGCTATCTAGAACTTGGTGGTGTTAGCAGTCCTAAAGAGGAACAGGAACATCTTTGCTTAAAGAACGTAAGTATTTTAATACCTTTTCTTGAATTTTAACATTAAAGTGTTTTCCCTAACTTGTCCTGGTTTGGACTGACTGATTTAATAATATTTACTTGTACCTTAAAGTAAAGGTTTTTTTTAATATGTCCTTACTCGTTCCTGGGTTGGCTTGCAGTTTATCCTGTTGTTCCCCCGTTTTCCAAAAGCACCCGACACATTTTTGATCTACAGTTGAATATACAGAGCAACTACTCATCTTTGTTTCTATTTACCTATTTAATGAACCACTACAATTAAATCAAGCAAACCGGAGTCTGATTATTTTGTAGAGCAGCGCAAAATGGAACAAAGACCCAAAACATTGAGCTGATTCAAAACAAGACAAAAGAGAAAAAGCACTTGGTTTCTATTAGGGAATGTCTGTATTCAAAACAAAACAAAATAGGCATGGGAAGATATTCTATATGTAAAGCTTTGCTTCAAGACATCTTTTCAGAACTCTGAACATTACATAAGCCAGGACGTACTTCCACTTCTTCCATGTACCATGAGCGTGTAATTCAAGGATAGAAATTCAAAAGTATCTAACTTTAAAGTCAAACAGTTGCTCTTGTGGAGCTGTTTATATGTTTATGTGATTTTGTCTAGCCAAACGAGTCATGCTTTCCTCACATGACAGCATTGACACTGCGGAAGGAGCAAGCCCTGAGGATGGAGTGATGAATGTATCAGCATTAACCCTATCTTCTGCACTTCTATGTCCCCTATTCATTGGCAACATACCAGTCAGTTTAGGGAGGCGGCATGGGGCCGAGCTAAGAGCGCCTCTGTTAACTTGTCCATCACTGGGGCGCCACATGAAAAGACACCATTAAGCATAAAAACCAGACTGAACGCTGCCTCCAAAAAGGCCCCACAGCCATACCTCTGACCGGAGGCGGTGTTGTGTGTATGTGTGTTTGAGCGGCAGAAACAAGCAATCCTTCCCTACATATGACAAAACCAGTTAAAACTAATTATCATCGAAACTCCAATCAGATCTTAATAAAAGCCTTTCTATGTGGTCAGAAAGGGTTTTTCAATAAAGATAATATTGTTAATTTTGTTAAAGACAGAACGCACAAAAATAGAGCTTTAGTTGTATCAGGTTCAATTTAGATCATTATTAGAACTACATACTGGTCTCTCAAAAAATATTATTTTGATCTGCCTTTGATGTCTTGAAAGCAGATTCAATTAAATGAGATGAGATGCTATTTTGGATGATTAGACAATTTCAATGTGCATCAGGTCATGAGGCACACTATAAAAATAACAGGCTCCTCATTTTTCTTTTCTAACCTGCAACTGATGAGCCGCAACTTTGATAAGAATAGTCCATAACAACAGTTGGATTTCTCATCTGGCAGTTCACTGAAGTGCATTTCCCTACATTTTATCCAAGAACAGACAAGTACCCATGTCACAACAGAACTGTTTGTTTGCAGTCAGTGTTACCTGAAGATAGGCGACGCTGGTGGAGGGGACACATGCCACTGAAACAGGAACAAGCCTCTCCTGAGCGACCTCGCTGCATGGGCGGAGCCAACGAGCACTGGGGCTTCAGGAACCCTGCAATGAAAGAGACGCAGAAAAATAAGAAACAGAAAGAAAGCATAAAGAAGAAATAGAATAAAAAGAAATAGCTTTTAGTAGATAAACTGGACTCTTCTGAGTACACAACAATGGTATAACAAAAGCTGACTCCCGCTGAAAAAGACAAATACCAAAATTGAGATTTTTCTTTTATGGGCTCTTTGTTTCAGGCTCATGAGGTGAAGACTGAATGAGTCAAAAAAATGTATTCCCACCAGCACCGTGCCACTAACGGACCCAGCCAACCTCTCACATTTACAGCTCTGTGGCTGGCTGGCCCTCACTCTAACCTCCTCACCAGTGGCACCACACCAGACGGAGCCTGCAGAATACTGGGTGAGGCTGGCCTGGAGGAAGGCAAAAAAAGCTTTTGGGGCCGGGGTTAGCAGCTCGGTGTGGGCAAAATGCCAGATTAGGCCGAGGTGCCTCGAGGGTCTGGACGAAGCCGTCTTACTGTCTGTCTCTGGGTCAAGGAGGTCATTTTCAATAGGGAAGTCATTATCTGGCACAATGAAGCAACTGAGTATGCTGCCCCTCCTCCGGACCAGCATTCACCCATCACCGACATTATCCAGAAAAGAGGAAGAGCAACAAATAAACCTACAGTAGAGTAGATTGCCAAAAATATAAATATTTTGCAGAATTTTTTGTTGAATTACTGTTCTCTAATATTCAAACCTGGAGGAGAGTAGATACAAGAGAAAGTTGGAGCCAGATCCATAAATCAAACAATAACTTACAGATACCTGCCAAACTCTGACCTTGTAGCACAAACCCAAACCCTAATGACCTTTTGAAATTACCTAAAAATCCCTTAAATACAGTAGTCTCTAAGTGGCATATGAGTGGCATTTCATTTCATGATTGACAGTGCAGCCTCTAATCAAAGTGGAAACTTCTGTGTGAACTTCTCTCTGTCGAAGGAGGCTTCGCTCTGTCTTTATCGACTGGGTAGCTCATGCAGATCTCATTGGCATCGGCAGACCTCAGCAAATCCAGACTTTATTCATTCCTCATGAGGACCTTTAGATTTCCAGCGAGCATCAAGAGCCCCCCACACCCCCGTCACTGTGTTCTGCGCCCAATAAAGCGCCTTTATTGCCACCATGAAAAACATGTCACTCCGGATGAGCTCAGAGAATGACATTTAAAACAGGCAAAGGGATATTGAATTAGTTCCCCATGATAAGCTGTCTGGGATGCTTGATGCTTTGTGCTTATAAGGGTATGCAAGTGTGAGCGTGTGCCATGTGCATGCGCTTGTGCAGTTATGTGGATATGTGAGGAAGGGGGGTCTTGCATCCGATGCATTCTTCAAAGCTTTGATTGGTATTACGGATGAAGCAAGTCTGGACCAGCAAGGGCAAACACAGACAGACTGAGATCATCCTGCATACTGTGAATTAAATAAAACAGACGAGGAGGGCATTTTGACTGTCTCATTAAACTAGAAGTAAACATGTTTCTCCTCGTGCACTTGATCTCATTGTTTGCTCAGCACAATAACGCTATTGTTGTAGTGAGATGTTGGAAAATGTCTGAAAACAAGAGCAGTGACTCCAAAACACAGTTTCATGGGTATCGTTAAGAGTAAAGGCATGTTGGAAGGGCTTGAGTAGAATGTGAAGACAATTTATGTTGGTGAATCTAACTAATAACAGCTTGTGTGTGTGTGTGTGTGTGTGTGTGTGTGTGTGTGTGTGTGATTAATTTCTCAATAATTTCAGTGTGATTTTGCAACATTTGGAGATATCTGTCTTTAACCAACACAAATACAAGAGCTTGCGATGAGGATGTTGATGCTTAGGTTAAATATTGCATCATGCATACAAATGATATTTGTTACCATCAAAGCACTGAGAATTTACAAGAAGAAAAACTCAATAGCAAAAGAGTTGTATACTTTCACTGTGAACTGCTTTCTACCAAAGTACTTCCCCTACTTGAGTGTCTCAATGCAGAAGGAAATGTACAGTACAGTTCTCATGGATGGAGGAGAAAAAATAATCTTGGAAGAAGCTTATAAAATTTTAATTCTAAAATGTCTTGCTCCATCAAATACAATCAGCCACATTCTCCCCATCTTTGCCAAATGACTAAATTCTCCAGGAAAACAGCACATTCCTGGTTGTGCAAAGGGGTTGAAGGGCAAACAATGACACATGGTGTAGAGCTCTGAGCAATGTCACTGAACATTAAGGTATCAACATATGAGCCCTGACTCCTAGTCAAGTTGGTCTTTTCCAAAATCAGGAGTAAACTAAGCAGACAGCAGGCCCTCCCCACCCCTAAAAAACAGCGCAACACTGCAAGCCATCCCCTAGAATAATGTTCCCACGGGACAGAGTAATGCTAAAGAATGGTGTTCAAGCACTTGGAATTTTACACACAGAGCTAGAAAATGGAAGAATTGACTCTGACCCTGAACAAGATCCCTGAAAAAGAATACTTATCCTTTGCTCCTTTCAATATAAATACACAGATCTATACATTACGTAAAACTTTGGTCATCAAAGTTTTGACCAAAGAGAAATCAAATAAATACAGAATGGATCAAACATTCAGTTATATGGCAGTTGTAAAAACATTTGAAAAACTATGGATTTGTGAAGCACGTACATGTCTCATTCCTGTTGGCATCATGAATCATTTTCAGTGAAGGGCTTTACTCTTCAGGCCTTGAAGGAAATGATGAAAGTGTGGCAGTAGCTCGGACGTGTATGTGCAGGTTCAGGATCTGCTGTCATGAGTGCTAAGTTTGGTG
Source organism: Micropterus salmoides (assembly GCF_014851395.1). NCBI lineage: Eukaryota > Metazoa > Chordata > Actinopteri > Centrarchiformes > Centrarchidae > Micropterus > Micropterus salmoides. The sequence continues at coordinate 24,258,098 of NW_024041151.1, read as the reverse complement.
CATGTCTTGTCATTAAATCACGCTGCATCAATGTGTCCTGGCCCATATATTTTAGAAGGACCTTCATTACAGAAATGTTTGATCTTGCTCTCTTCACGTCTAAGCAGCAAGGAGCTCATTGGCTTTAATAAATGTATGATCCAATCTTCGGGGGACAAGTTCAAACATTCCACCCGCTAGCAGCCAATCAGCATTATCCTTACCAGCGATCATGGGGGATCAGAGCAATGTAAACACGCTGGGGGTTTCCTCATTAAAGATGGTCTGCTAATGAAATTGCATCAAGCATTTGCAACCTTGTGCTAATGAAGGCAAGCCTTTGAGATGTTCCGCTAATGAAAGAGAGGTTTTTATTGATATAAGGCTAATAAAAGAAAGGCTTGATGACAAGGTTCTAATGAAACAAAGGTATGTACATTTGCCATTATATCAAAACTCACTGATAAGAGCAGCAGCTGAAGTATTTTTAATTAACGGATGATTCTCATTTATCACAGATACATCAGTGGAAGTGCTTCCAGACTTTACACAACCCCGGAAACTCAAGTCTTTTGAATGGAATACATTCAAGCATTTATGAGAGTTTAAGGAATTGCAGCCGAGCCCTCTTTAAAGCGTAACGATTGTTCGTGTCCTGTGTTGCCAGGGTGATCAAGCCCAAGGTCAAAGTTCATTGGGCCCTTAATGCATCTCCCAGGTGCAATAAAAAAAAAAAAGCCTTTCCCACGTGGGACTCCAGGGGATAAGGTCCGGGTACAGCGTGCAGAAGGACAGAGCAGAAGAGGAGCCATCAATCCTGAATACCATTCACCTTCAGCGGTATTCTACAGCATGCTTCAAAGTTCCACATGAGGAAAAGAAAACCTGTGTAAGACAGACCAAGTTCTACAACGCCTCCCCTCTACAACGGCCCTGAAGACTCAAGTGTGTTCATGAAATGTTTGCCCACATGTCCTCGAGATGTCTATTTTATTTTCTCTGTCCTCAACATGCTATTATGTGTGGGACAGAAGTCTTAACTTTGAATGAACGATGAATTATGAAACTGAGTATTAATAAAATGACTATAAGAATACAGTACATTAAATCATTTTGAAGAACTCCCCTTGAGTTCAGGGAACTTGTGATGGGCATTTTTCTCTATTTTCTATTATGTTATTTGACTAAATGATTAATTGCAAAATTCAGAAATGAGTCAGTATTGAAAAGAATCGTTAGTTAATCATCACAATGTCAATGCCTTCTGCAAGTGTGTCTAACACATTCAACAACAGTTTGTGTTATGTGCTGTTTTCCTATAAATGAAAGGCATCAAGTATGACAGTTAATGATCCTCTAATGTTTGATTATCCCTAAAGAGAGCTTATCCCATGCACTGTCTACACCAACAATTACCACTCTAACGAGGGCCTGAAACAACTCTACCTTTTTTCATCATTTCAGTGAGCTCTCTGTGAGGAGCTACAAGACACTTCAGGACCCATCAGCTGATAATCAAACATTTCTCTTCAGAGCGCCACATTCCTCTCTGATCCCGATCATCAGCACAGAAAGCATCCAACCTGCTCCTGAGCATATCTGCTCCATCAGCAAACTGTCTTGCCACCCCCCCTTTAGATGATATCCATTTGAAGGGGAAAAGCTACATTTAAACATGCTTTTAAGCTCTTATTTATCTCATCCAGAACAGAGCAGATCTATCACGACAACAAAGCAAATCTAAAGATTTCTGGAGGCAATACCAGTAGATGCTGATTATACTTATTATATTTGATAGAAACATAGCTTTGACATATTTTACACACATGTAAATCCTTGTTATTGTTTCTACATGTTTATCTGGATTAATTATTTCAGTTTAAGAAACACAACCTTGGGTTGAAATTCCACCCTAAGTTAGACCCCATCAGTGAGACTCTGAGATTCCCTGAGCAACCAAACCAGACATAGAACAGGTCAATGGGAGCAGGTGAACTGAATTACTTGCTTTGTTTTTTTACACTGGAGAAAACGAAGATTCAAGAAGAAGCATGCCAGCATTCCAGCAGCAAGAGAGGCGTGAAGTGTAACAAAACAGTGTCGGTGTCTAGTGTGACCCGTCCTGCCGGCACCGCCATTTTACACAGATGTCGATTCAGCACTGTTACTACCTCCGCTGCCGGTTTAAAGGCAGAATGACAATGACCTCTCCCCGTCCCCACCCTATTCCGTGTTCGTTCATTTTACAGAGAACAGTGAGGTGAAATAATGGCACATCATTTTCACCTTGAACAGGATATTAAAGTGGCTTGTTTGTAGAGAAACTAAATGCTAGCCCGCTTTTCAGTACAGCTACAGATTCTTTAGAGCCATAATTTGCTGAGCCTTGGATGAATTAGGGCAACACCAGTCACCTGAGGGCTTCTTTTAGCCCTAAGGAACGGGTTGACATAATCTCCAACAACAGATACCCATGAAGACCTTGGCTGGTAGACATAACTCTCAGGTTCAGCCACAACAAACCAAATCACTTGCAGCAAAACTTCCTTTAACAAAATGACTAGGAGGTTGATGGTATAAGTAGTCTTCACTTAACTGGAAAACAAAAGTGACTAAAATCTGCAACCTGCATTTGTTTCTTGAGTTGTGAGTCACAAAAATCAACCGCCATTGAGGTCTGGACTGGCAATAAAAAGTTAACTGGACAGCTTTATTGAATGACTTATTAAGCCACTGTGTTTTGCAAGACCTAAACTGAGGTGCTTTTAAAATGAACAAGAGCACCTTTCTATAACGGCTCCTTCAAAAAAAAAAAAAAAATTAAGTCTGCACTTTCACACAGTCTCAGGATAATGAAAGTGGCAGTTGCCCTGGTGTGTCATTTGACGCTGCAAGGCATCTGTAGAAAAGGTAGAACTGACAAAGATGACCTTTGTAAAACCGTAATGTTAGGACTGATTATTAAGCAGCACATGTCTATGTACAAATGGGCTTTTACTTTGGGCAACTTTTTTTCCCCACTTACACAATAACTTAACAAGCTTAAAATTAAAATTTAATTGTGATTCCACTTATTTGAATATATATATATTAATTAAAATAAAATGGTATGATAACAGGTCTCATAGATAGAAACAGAGAAAAAACTGCATTGTAATATTGTTCCACACACCATCACCTCAACACTACTTTGTCTGTCAGTAGTGCTCTTGCTCTTGTTGACATGGGGGTTGTGACTATTCTCACAGAGTCAGACATAATTCTGTCACTTTGTGAACAAACGTCTGGAGCCAACTATTTGAAATTGTGGTTGTGGTTGCGGCAAAATCAGCCACTGACAAATCTCCGCCCAGAGGCTTCCTTCCAATTCTGTTGCAATGTTTGGTGTGAATAGCCAACCCCACAAGTCACGGGATTGGTTGATCTTAACTTTTTCTCCACACACACTTTTATGCCAAAACCAAACTTGAGTGCTTCCAGACATACAGTACACCTGCATTCATAACGGTAGGGTAATGAAAAAAGTATTGATGAGGATGATTCAATACTGAATGACAGATGGATGCATTTTGACTGTGACTCAATTTCTCAAAGTCTCTTAGGTTCACCTTTCCCACGGAGATGTACTGCCTTCTCTCAAAGCATTGTATAAAACATTACACAGTGCCGGGGTTAAGCTTAGATGACACCAAAGCAGCGGTCCTTGGTAATTTATAACAGTCGTTTATCTCACTTGCTGTGACGTGATGAAGCCAAAGGCAGTCCACTGGTGTGCAGCTACAGACAGACAGACAGATGAGGGGTGGGGGGGAGGTAAAATAGTGTGGTAATTGAGGTTAGAGTGGAAGAAAAGAAGGGGCCAGTTCAAAGACTGCTTGTGCACGTCAGAACTTTTCTCCGGGGCAAACAGGGGCCTCACTGCAGCTCAACAGCCAGAGCAGCTCCTTAGGCAAACGGCTCTAATCAAATTTGTGTGATTGGAGTCAGAAAAAGCTGCGGGGGTAAAAGAGGCTCCTTTCACCCGGGAACGGACACAAGGAAGCATTTAAAAAAATCTATTATCCTTCTGCTGATCTTTACAGTAGCTGCTCACATGATGGAGTAGCTGCCCACGGCAGCAGCCCTTGGCACAGCGCACACTGGCCCTTTCTCAGCTGTGAAATATCACCACCAGAAAGGCAGCAATAAAACTTTGTTTTGCTTCCTCTAATGCGGCGAGTGGAAATTCATCCAATAATTTGTAGGATTCACCCTGGATTGCACTGCTTCAATATAGCGTCAAAACTGCTATTTTTAGCCTTGATTAATGATTGCAATTGGATACGGTTCTGGCCTTAGTTCATGGCCCCCATATTCCTTGATCGCAGCTGACATTTTGGAGTGATCAGAGAATTACCTCTAGCAAGTGATGTTAAAATAAAGCTTGGCTTCACAGTATGGAGATTAATACTCTGTGCGCCGGGAGGGGGGGGGTTCTCATGCACCACTAACAGTGCAGAAGTGCTCCGAGGCAGAAAGTGAGGTGTGGTGCAGTGTAGCGACCTGTGCCCCACTCGCTGCCCGCCTGAGTCCTGGTGGAAGGTCCCAGAGCACGCTTCCTGTTAGCCCGCTAAATTGACGCCACAAGCCCACGCTCTCATCTCTACAGGAGCACAGGCTCTCCCATTAACCTCCTCCTGCCGCCTCAGCCTAGTACATCTTGAATCCACATACTGCGGATGTAAACATGTATAAACACCCAAGGACAAAACAGAAGGAAGGACTTGCTACCACCCACGTCACCTGTTATTCTCAGAAAAACAATTTGTTCTATAACTCTGACCCAGATTCACCAATCAAGGTCGATGCATGCTAAAGTCAAGACTTGCATGAACATTTGCTCATTCTGCCTTTGTTGGTTTAAGGCCACTGCCTCATTCAAGCCAGCATGGCACATTTACAAACACCTAAATTCGGGCCCACTCGGCTACACTGAAAAGTCTAGTCTATCCAAATCTTGTGTTACTTTTTATTTAAGCTATGTTTCCTCTTATGGAAGAAATGCAAGACTTTTACCTGTACTTTTGTATATAATATTCAAAATATCTGTAACGAAAATAAAAAGTAATTCCTGTATGTTTTTAGACACTGATTAATGATGAAGATGGTAATAAAGCTGCGTTTTAAAAGCATGATTAAAAGACAGCCACACATATCATGGGAAACAGTGTGTTTGAGCTCGCTATGTGAAACATATTTATACAAAGTCGTACATAATTCAAAACCTGAAACAAAAACATCTGGAGCCACAGCTGCTCTGCACTCAAAACCAGAATGACAATAAAAACACTGAAATTTATAATAGAGAAGAATAAGAATTACGCAAGACAGACCACTTGCAGGAGTTTTATAAACAAGGATTAAGTGCACTGTTTGGCTAAAATACCTCTTTAAGTTGGAGGCATTAAATATGAATAGGGTATTTTTAAACCAGCAATGTTGATTCCTGCCTGTTGCCTGTAAAACTCCATTAGGGAGTAGAGACCAGAAGGAAAAAATATTAAAATAATCCTTTCCAGGATTTCAAATCTGCAGTAAATTGGTTGTAAAGTGCACACCTTTTCAGATTCAGTATCAGGACGTGACACTGAGCCAGGCTGGACTGGGAAAGACTTGGACAGGAAAATGGTGCTTACAGAGCAAAGTCAAGTTTTGGAATGAAGAGTTTGGGCCAAGATAATGAAAGGAGACAACAGGGCTCGCTCACTGAGTTAAAAAAAGAGTGCATCAACGTTTCAGGTCACATATTAATGACATGGCTTAAGACTGCTGTGCCTTGAGAAGGAGCTGTTTTTCATACTTACTCTTGACACTTAAAAATAAACATACTTTGACCCAGCATCTCCCAGCAAGCCATTTGTGACGGAAAGGCAAGACATTAGTTTTATTTTCTTTTTTACTATGTGCTGTATTTATTTGGCCAGTGTGTTAGAGACTGTAGAAAGGTTCTTAAAATACAAATACGTGAGCAATGAGTTTAGACTATCCATAAACATGTTGTTTAAATCCTTCTTCAGCAAAGACTTAAGAAGCTCCAGGAAAGTTCTGGCTAAGGATCTTAATTTGTTCTTTGGCTCTTTATGCATGTTATATATATATTTAAAAAAATTACTCTTAAATGGGCCAATCTTGCAAAAAGGTTCATGATAAAAGACATTCATAAATGTTATCTTACCTTGGAAAATTCGACAGGAGTGATTGTACAAGAATAATTATTGTAATCTTTTAACCCGTACAATGCCAATAATGCCAATTATTCCTTCTCAATGATAATGTTGCTGTCCAGCTATGAGTTGTAATAATAATACCTTGCATATAGTACCACTGTAAGTGATTCATGATGTGTTCAGTGCTTCGGATCTGGTGCCACAGTTCAGTGTTCTGGATTCAGAGAAAAAAAAAATAAAAAAAGAAGTGACATTTTCAATATAATTTGTTTATGAAAAGCAACTGCACACCGAGCAAAATCAAAAGGTTCTTTTCACAAAGCCTTGACTCTGAAAGACCGAGGCTACATTATAAATTTGTCTTTGCACAAAGATAACAGCGTGTAATAGCCTATAAACCGCTTGTTATGGCGACACACACAATAGTTTGTACAGATACATTACAAACAACAAAATGTGTAAAATCAGCGACATGTAAAGTGTACAGTGCTCACTGGGAGAGTGAGACAGCTGAGGCAGAGGCTTCTTATGGGTTACTGTATTATTCCAAAGCCTGTGATCTCTTGTGCTCTTCAGGAATGGATACATGCCATGCATTCCAAGAGGCGACCAAATTGTTACACTTGAGACTGTGCCCAGCAGGCTGCAGCTGCTCTTGCAGGGACATCAAGCTATTTACCTAGCCTATCTGTTTTACTATATATCCTCTTCTTAGATTCACCAAAAATGCATGCTTTGCAAAGCACACTAATGCATACGTACATACATTATTATACTACATACATATTTACCCCCCCAATTCTTTGTGACATATTAAAATGGAGATAATTTGCCTGATGCCATTCAGAGTTTATCAAACTGCAGGTGGCTGTAGGAAGTGGCACGGAGCCCCAAACACACAACGGTGAGGAAGTACTCTTAAAAGCAAACACACATTAAAACTTTAAGGACTGGAAGATTTCTTCCTCTCCTCGGATTCAAGAACGGACATTCCTTCCAACACACAATATTATAGTTTGAGCCCTAATTACCATTTGGTGGGTTATTCACATGAACAGCATTCCTCAAACAAAGTAAAATAAAAAGGGACACTGTGAAGTTTAAGTACACTATCAAATCATTCATGTTACTAATATGCTATATTACTATGTAATATATTACATATTTCTAACTCTGACTCTGACAGGGTGAGATTCAAATCACAGGAAGCGATTTTAAATTTAAAAAAAACTTAACAAGTTAAACAAGTTAACAGACTGAAATGTGTTGGCTCACAGAGTGTAAGGACACCAAACAAAGACAAGGAGAAAAGAAAACCCAAATACAAAAAATTCTATGAGATTCCCCACAAAGCTGCTTACTGAAAACAGAAATACAAGGGTGCTAGCAAAAGTAAAATCTGACCTCCTCAATATTCAGCATTCGGTTACGCTGAAATGATTCTGCGTAGGACCTAACTGTCTTGTGGGTAAAAATCTTCAGGAACTCAAGGATGACGAGATTACTCGTGACTTCCGTTATAACCCACATTCTGCTGTGACACCAGCAGTCATTCTATAAGTGATTGTCACTTATCATCTTTAGTTTTGAAATTGGTTTCTATTCAGTACATGATCAAGGACAGAGTTATTGGCCACACAGAGATATTAACACACCAGGAGGAAAAGACAAATCCTTGAAAAAACGGAACAGATATACAGGCAGCAAACAACCGGGAGATGAATGGAGAGGGAAAGAAGAGGGAGAAATGAGAGGGAAAGAGGTATAGTGGAAGAACAGGAGTGCAAAGCAATGCTTAGAGAGTGTGGGAGAAAGAGAGAGAGAAAGAGAATGAAAAGAGAGAAAACGAGGAGAGACAGGCAGAGGGAGGAAGAAAAAACTAGGTCAAGTCACATGACTGGGATTGACTGCAGGCAGGATTAAATATCCTACAGCATGTGGTCATTTACACAACAAATGTAGTTTTCATTTTATAAATTATTTCTCTTCCATGGGGGACGAGGCTCGGCATAGCGAGTGTGATGCTACACCATATTCTGCTTGGAAGCGAGGCCTTTCAGCGAGCACAAAGACTCATGCGAGCCGTTCCCTCCGAGACAGGAAACAAAGCGAGAGCCCGAGATAGCATGAAAATGATCATAACAGAAGGGAACACAGTTCCAGTGTGGGATAGCTCCATTGTGACAGGCTAATGGCTGTATCATACACTGTCCATTATCCCGAGTATAAGCAAAGGACAGTGAATTGTTAAAAAAAACTGTCACATATTTCAACTTCTTACAAAGTGACAGCGGAAGTCTGAACAGTTGGACGGCATGACTATATTTTCTGATATCACGCTATTTGAAATGCAAAACACACAAAAGAAATGAACTAATGTTTAATGCAATGAACTGTGTTCAGCTGCTGTGCATCACATGAGACAGAAGTCCTCAGATGTGGAATTGTTCATTTGAACAGACGTTTGCAAGACAATAACACAATACGTTGATATCGTCACAACAGGATTCCACTCAAGCTATAATTGCCATTTTGTAGCAGATTTTTTTTCTTTCAATTCAAAACCTCAAAGTATGTTTTTTAATGTAATTTTAAAGCTTTATGAGAAAATCAAACACTAGCAATAGTGCCACCCCTGTGCCGAGTTGTCTGATGCCTTGCAATTGCAAATGACAGTGGATCAATAAGCACATGCAGGAGGGGTCACACTGCTGCAATCATTTCACTTTCAAACACAACCATGTGTTACTTCTTTTGTGCAGAAACACAACTTTGTAAAAGTATACTGTCCCATACACAATAGATGCAAATATTGTGACGAGTCTTAAGGTTAGCTAAATGCTTAGTGACATCCTGTGAAGGAGTCAACTACAACCAAATTTAAAAAAAAAAACAAAAAAAAAACAATGCTTTCAAATGTGACTCGGACTGATGCACCCTTACTGTGAGTCAAAACCTGTCTGAGAGGAATATCAAATAAATGACTGAGATGCACGTGCAGTATAATGCAGGGTGACACATCATAAATGTGAGATGCAAAATGCCACTGTTACCCCATCAAGCCCTCCTCCTGCCGCCCACTCTGTTCCACTGAAAGAGGAAACTGCCAATCAAGCAAAGGGACTACAGGGTAAGCTGGACATAAACTCAGTCAATCCCCTGGAGCCCTGCCTTTGGAATATCAATCATTCATTCACATATGTGGTCAGCTGAGACCGAGAGACACATACAGAAAATGTATAGATCTACATGTGTTTGTGTGTGTGTGTGTGTGTGTGTGTGTGTGATTGTAAGAGAGAGAGAGAGCTGGGGCACAGGACTGTAATCTGTCGCCAGCTACTCATAGTTTCAATAAGTGAGCCCTAACTGGAGATTCCCCACCGGATCTGAGCCAATCAGTGTGGTGTTATGACACTGACGACCTAGACCAACACGTGACTCTCTTCTCCAATCAGTCTGACCCTAGGGCTTTCAGGGGTCACGGGGCCGAACACAGTGCATTTAGATCAGAGTGTTTTAGAGTGCAGATAAACCAGACAGCTGCTGCAATGAAGATAAGATTAGAGCTGCACGACATATAAATCCTTTGGTATATATTATGTATAGTATTTGCTTACGTGAATAGAGTGATGGGAACTTAATGATGCCTTTTTTTAAGTCTCCATTAAAACTGTATGTCATTATTAAGCATCATATGTCAAAGTCTTATGACTGGATTTTAAAATGGCTCAATTTTAAGATGTAATCATTCCAGGTTAAATAAAAGAAATGTTGTTTAAAAATACAGAATATTATTTACCGTACAATATCTTCTCTATCTTCTAAATCTGACCATTTTCTTGCCTCAGATGTAAACAACAATTTGACTTGGTACTCATTATTTATTTATGTGAAGTTTTACTGTGTAGACCAGGAGCGAGAGCACAAGCCCTCGGGTGCATACAAATCTAATAACTACAGCAATAAGAATCAGGTTTAATTTGATCCTGTTGCGAGGTCCATGTCAAGAGGTTAGGCCCCTTTTGAGGGCTTGAAGCGTACTCCTCCTACTGAAATGTCATCGATGACATCACTGCACGTCTACCTGCAGACGCGGCAAGATGCAATGAGCCAGCGGAGCATCCGGCTACTCCAAAAATACTAAATCTGCCCTCCAGGGTAAAAACTCTTATCTCAAATAACAATTACTGACCAAGAGAGACAGACCGTCAGATCGGCTTAGAGCTGAGCAATGGTGGCCCCTTTCAAAAAGAAGGGTCCAAAACAGCAAAGTTAATTTGGATCAAGGGACAGGCAAGTGGACGAGCCAGCGCAAGGTCATTCTGCAGGGCCGCACAGAGATGTCTGCATGCAAAATAAGCTCAAGGCACAGGGAAAATGCTTCCCAGTGCAGCTCGGCGCAGAGGTTGTGTGTATTACATGACCCTCGGGCTGTCATAATTTCAACTGTCATATTCTGATTTTAGCACAAAGCCTGGCAGGGATATACCTCTTTCTAAGAATGTCGTCCTGCATGCGTTTGTGTTGACTTGTGCCCATGTACATTCATCTCTGTGTTGGTCTTTGTATCTAATAGGGCTGAAACAATGAATCCATTAGTTAGAAAATGAATCATCAACAATTTTAATAATCAAATAATTGTTATCAGGAAAAAATTCTAAATATTTTCAGACAATAATTTAACACTTTTCCATTTTGTATATAGATGTACAGTATATCTTTGTGTTTTACAGTGTTGGTTGGACAAAAAGAAGACATTTGAAGACATCACCTTAAGCTCCGCACTATAATGGCTTTTTTAAAAAAACAATTAACCAGTTAATAAAAAAATATAATCAAGAGATTAACTGAAAATCATCATATTCAATTTTTACAGTTTCTATGAAAAAAAGGTATATAAGGTGCTATATATATTTCACCAGGGTTTTGTTTTCATCCATTGTTGTGCTCCATCCTTTAAGAGGGCAGGAATAAACTGGAACAGCGAAAGAGAAAATGTGGAGAAAACGCAAGTAAACTGCTAATGCACAAGATCATTAAAACAAAAATAATTAATAATATAATAATTTTTTCCTTTGATTTTCACTTTTTTTTTAAACTCTGACTAAACCAAACAATACTTATACCCCTTCTTACATGCCAACACATATAGACGCAATTCACCTGCACAAATACCAGCGCACACCCTTGTACAGATAAACAGCCCCACACCGCTCTGTGTACATAATCTAACATCACAGGCACATACAGTAGACTGTATCATCAACATCAGCATTCCTAGAAAGGAGTGCAACTTGTCAGCTCAGCCAGGCAGAAAGATGTAGGCCAACTGCAAAGCAACACGGGGGGAAAAAAATCAGCTCACTGTATTCATGAAGAGAGAGATGATTGATCAGCTGAAACAGGAGGTTTGCTGCCTACTCTGATAACCAGACAATGAAGTAAATGTTTGGTATTTATGCTCGACAAATAATGTTCAATCGATAAAGAAATAAGTTGATTTATTTGCTTATCAGTTCTAACTGCATCATATTCCTTGGATTTCTCATCTTTTCTTGTTTCTCTTGTTCACTGTCATCTATCCTTTCCTGAAAGTATACCCCCCCCACACCCCATCTCTTTCTCAACCTGTCCTCCCCTTTCTCTCACTCCCCTCACCTCCTCCATCTGATCACTGCCCGACTCCTGCCTGTGTGTACTTCAGCTCTCAGGGGGCCGCGGCATCAGTAAGCCCATCAGACGGAGGCCGTGATGCATCTCTTTTGATCAGCACAGTCGCCACATTAGCATGTAGCTCTGCGCTCTCCTGCCCTCCCCTCCGCTCTGAGTTAGCTACCTGCCTGTCAGCGCCGACTGATCCACAAGGAGCATCACCCAGGTAAGACAGGAGGCGCTCGGAGCTCATCTGAATCGTAACAGCTAATGATCTCGCTGCAGAGACGGACAAAAGCCTCGCCGCGCATCTGTAATGTACCATAAGGGCCCCGCAGCTGAGCACACTGCTGTGCACTCTGTGAAAGCTGAGTGATACAAATCGACCGATGGTGTTGATTCAATACTGAGAACTTCTACTAGTCCCTCCTGGGACTTTACGCCTCAAAGGGAGGCTCATGAACACACACTCTTTGTATTTCCTTTTTCAATGACAACAAACTAATACATGAAAAAGCTAAATTTGTTTTTGAAATAACACAAAGGTAGGCTGTTTGTGTTTTAACGACGGTGGCGCTTTCATGCCATACCAGAAAGGTCTGTGTTAGTTCTGGTGAAAACAAAACAAAGAGGTTATTTTTCATGCTATGATTTAAAGTTTACTGTCTGTAGAAAGTACAGGTATAGCTTTTTTCTCTTTTCTCCTGTTTTTATGAGGGGTTGTGTTGGGCCCACGACTGGCTCAGGTCTGCGTCCACAGCCGGGTGCCCTCTCACTTCTGTGCCATTTAATTAGCCTGGCCCCGCACAAAGGGGAGTTGGTCACATGGGCCCAATTTGGCCCGCTATAAAGTCCGCAAGGGCTCAACATGCATTACTACAGGAGTATTTACGCGCCTGCCGCACCAGGGCAGGAGACTTTGAAGATGCAGAAAACAAGACGGAGAAGAAGAAGTGAAAAGAAGGGGGGGAAATAACTGAAATGAAAGGAGGGGACCCTTAAATTCCAGGGAATTTTTCCAGATGTTGCACAAATATTCCTGCTGAGGCACTCCAGATGTGCTCACTCTGTTTATTTCCTCCTTCTGCTCGCTGTTCCAAGGACTTCTCTTTCTTCCCTTTCTTCTCTCTTTCACTCTCTTTCTACAACCAAAATCTACCCCTCCCACCTTGAAGCAGCCCAACATCAGTGTACCCTGATAGAGCCTTTTAAGTAAGGGCTTTAATAGCCCCCAGGGCACCATAGCATCCAATAGGATCCTGTAATAAACATCCACTCTCATTCTCTACAGCACATATGTGTGTGTATGTGTGTGTGTGTGTGTGTGTGTGTCAGAGAGAGGGAGATTAGGTGCCTTGTTTTATCGCTCTTTGGATCAATTAACAATTAACTCTGTTACTAACAATAGCTGCACTGATGCGATGAGAGAAGGGGAAACTGAGTGAAGCAAGACCTAAATAAAAACAACACTCTTCCTGCTTCCGTCAGCAAGCTCACATACCAACCCGGTTTTGTTTTCCCCCCTTACCATCACTCCTCGCTTCTCCTCACCTACATACAAACGCTGTCATGTCTGCTGAGGCTGCTCCTCTCCCACAGAGCGTGACCCAGCCACAACCCCCTGACCCTCCCTCTCCCAGACAGAACACTGATTCTCAGCTGTTGGAGTCCACACTGCTTCACATACGTCAGTTCATGAATCAGCGTGTCGGCGACTCCCGGTTCAGAAAATGCACGCTGTAGCTTCACCTAAGCACGCACATGGCTCATACACGCAAACATGGGCAGGCTATTGCACTCTGACACATATGCCTGCCCAAGCATTCAAACTGAACTCAAATACATACAAATGTGCCAACTAGTGTCAGTAAATGATTCCATTGATTGCCAGGATATTAATATTCCGACATTCATTTAATTTAGAATCGGAAAATTGTTTTTGTCATTTATCAAGCAAAAAAGCCAAACATAGTCTGGTTCAAGCTTCTCAAATGTGGGGATTTGCTGCTTTTGTTACATTGTAAGCTGTATATCACACAAAGCAACCAATCTGAAGACATCACCTGGACCTTTTCAATATTTTCTGACATTGAATAGACTGCATGATTAGGTGATTAATTAAAAAAAAACATATCAATCAAGAATGAAAGTAACTGTTAGCTGAATCAGAATCAGATTTATTGCCAAGTAGTTTACACATGCAAGGAATTGTCTTTGGTATTTTGGCACAAAACAATTAACACTGGGCAATAAATATTAAATATGAGAAAGATAAAGCAAATACTGCGAGTCAAAAACCATAAATTCAATATATAATTGACTATAATAATATTATTATTTTATATATTATATAAAAAATGTAAATTGCACAATATAGCAATGGTTATTTAAATTACAGTTTGAGCAGGGATGTGCAAAATATTGACACGGGATACAAGATAAATACATGAGTTGCAGCCCTATAGTGTATCACTGCACACACAAATACATATATATATAAACACAGCTACACACATTCCTGCCAATAATGGTCCTGTTCCGCCAATAACTCAACGCTCAGATCTGTCCTGCCTAATCTGCGTCCCTCTCCTCTTTCCCTTTCTGTGCTTAAACAGAAGAAAGTATCCTAAATGTGACACTTGAACTTATCAGAGCCGTCTGTGCAGCAACTGTCAGCACTTTGGTATGTAGAACGCTGATGACAAAGACACAGACTGCGCGCCTGCCTGTCTCTGTCTGTCAAGTTAACCTGGTTGCTCAACTTTCTTATATAGCACAAACAACCATTTTATATAGGAGGTAGGGTTACATCTGCACTGAATTATAAATGAATTATGGCGGAGAGTCAAGAAAAAAAAAACACACACACACACTGTTGTGGAACAGTGATACAAAGCCGTGCACTTAATCCATTTACATTCCTCTGTGACAAAAAAAGGGTTTTCTCAGTCTAATAAGCAGGTTAACAAATTCTATAGCCAATATGAAAGAGCCATCAACTCAGTCACCACTTAATGCACTTCCTGCATTCATTCAGTCTTAATTTCTGTGTAAAAAAAAAAAAGCGTCCTGCATTCTGGTCTTACCATGGTCAAGATAGGTTTATATTGGAGCCATTTATTATGTGTTTCATTGCTGTCTGATATTATGCGGCCTCAGTGTTTTTTAGTACACGGCTCTACTGTGTGATTTTACAGCAAACCCTGTCTGCAAAGCAAATTTCCCTTTTGGGGTCAATAAAATGTTGAACTCAAATAGACTGAATGTTGTGGGCAGAGGAAGGGAGGGACCGGCCATCTAAGCGCATTCAACTAAATGTCACAGAGGCGCAAACGGCAGGAGCACACATGACACTTTTCTGTTTAGTTGTTTACAGGTGCTCTTCGGCGTGGAATGATTGATGCAGCATGTTCATCTGTCAATTTCAAGAGTAAGAGGTTCCGTGTTCCGCTAGAGTTGTTTTTCAAAATAGACAGCCCCCCACCCCCACCCCCCTCTATGCTTAACGCCCTTCCACCTTCCTGCCGTTGAGAACATTCCTAAAACCAGACGGCCGCAGCAAGGTGTCCAACCATAGGTGACAGATCCCTCCAGACTTCTGTCCAGACTTTCTGTGAGCATGTCTGTGAGTGTGTGTGTGTGTGTGTGTGTGTGTGTGTGTGTGTGTGTGTGTGTGTGTGTGTGTGTGTGTTGAGAGGGGCCATAGTCTGGTCGGATGCATGAACACACTAGACCTGGAGGCGTCAACAAAGAGTTAATCACTCTTTCTCTACTACAGAGGGAGGAAAAACCCACAGAGGAACCCTGTTATCTCACATTATCATCTCTTTTTCTCTTCTCAAGTCTCTCTCATGTGCGGATAATTTGTGAAAATAATGTGAGCGTTACAACTTCTTAAGCTCCTACGGTATTTATGCTGCTTTGTATCCATTTCTGAGATGACCTGTGTCAATACTTCTGGATATGCTAATGCCGTCGTTATCATCCATCTCCTCAGCAACGTAGACGGTTTGGTAGCTCCTGTAATAGATCTACTTTTCATTAGGGCTGAACGATTTTGGAAAATAATCTAATCTGAGATTTTTTTTTTACCAATATTGCGATGCGATTTAATATGCGATTCATTTTTATGCTCTTTAACTTCTGTATTATTCAAAACAGACAAGCAGTACATCGGTGTTAAGTACGACCAACACAATATTAGATAGATTAAACGTACACTGTTCTTTCTCGTAGGTCAGGCCTGTGTTATGATGAAATTAGGTGATGCATGAATTATTATTATGAGCAATGGCGGATGGAAATGAGAAAGATAATTTGAGTCAAGTCATGGCATTAAATAACATTATATAATATCATCAGGTCGGCCAACCTACAAGTTCACCACACTGTGTTATACATTAAGCGCTCAATACAAAACCCACAGTTCAACCACCAATTAATGAGTCCTTATCTCAGTTCAAATCTCCTAGGAGTCCATCTTTCTATATCGCAGTAAGTAAACAAAAAATACTCAGTGTAGGGCTGAATGATTAATTGCATTTGCAATATTATTGCGATGTGATAAAACGAGATTTTGTAATCGCGAAGGCTGCGATTACGCTCTGGTCACATGATACCCAAGAGTAAAGCAGTCTGCAGAGGAAGCGTCAACTTCGCACCTTACGCTGAACCTTGACTTTTTGTTGTACGATGGCCTTAAACTTGACAGAAGCTGACAGTACAGACATTTAGTGTCACACGGGGAATGAAAGTAGCAGCCACCACCCGCAGGTAAATTGGTGGTGGAGGTGGTGGGCGAAATCATCGGGCCATCCGCCGCTTTGACGGATAGAAAAAATGCACAACAGAAAGATACGTGTAGTAAGGTAAGCGTACTGTGGCGATCGGCTTTCCTGCGTCACACACACAGCCACCAGTCAGCTCAGGAAATATCTGTGAAACGGCGTTTAAAACCAAACTCACAAGTCCGAAAGAGGCCCAGTCTGTCTCGAGTTACAGCCTGGTTACAGCCAGTGCGCTGCTTACCAGCAGTTGGCCAACTTTTGAATAGAACCTCAAACCGAGTATTTTTGATGAGAGACATTGACTCCTAGGAGATTTGAACTGAGATAAGGACTCATTAATTTGTGGTTGAACTGTGGTTTTTGTATTGAGCGCTTACTGTATAACACACTGTGGTGAACTTAGTTTTTCTTGTTGTCTGTAAGAAGGCCTACCTGATGATATTACATAATTTAAATTTTATGCCATGACTTGACTCTCAAATTATTTTTCTCATATTATTAAAATGTGATATTTCTTCTCCACCATATTAGTAATTCATGCAATTCAAGCATCACCTAATTTCATCATAACACAGGACTGACCCACAAGAAAGAACAGTGTATGTTTAATCCATCTAATATTGTGTTGGTCAGACTATACACTGATTTACTGCTTGTCTGTTCGATAATACAGAAGGTAAAGAGCATATTAAATCACAATCGCAAAATTGGTTAAGAAAATCGCAATTAGATTATTTTCCAAAATCGTTCAGCGCTAGTACAGCGTAACGTGCAAAGTTGATGCTTCATCTGCAAACTGCTTAACTCTTGGGTGTCATGTGACCAGAGTGTAATCGCAGCCTTTGCGATTAAAAAACTCCTTTTATCACATCGAGATAATATCGAAAACGCAATTAATCGTTCAGCCCTACTCATCATAATTGCAGTCACAGCCTCTAATCTTACAGACTGGTTTCAAAAGGGCCACTTCACCAAAGATGAACCTGAATCCTGTTATTTTATAGTGATAAGGACAAACTTTCTAATCCACTGTATCTTGAGGGCTTGCTCTTATAGTATCTGGAAATACTCTAGATGATATCTGGCTCAACAACAGCTTCATCTGTCCTCGGTCCCTTCGGGGCTGACTCAGAGGGAGGGAAAACTGAAAGGGGAAGAACCTCTGACATGAGGCAATGCGAGAACTCTAAGGGCAACTGGCAAGATAACAACCGAAAATGACCTAAACAGTTATGCTGTATTTAGATATTCAAGGTTACAACAGACAGCATCTAACCCCACTAAAAGTAGCCATTATTACATTTACATTTGCCAGATAAACATAAAGCACTTGCTCTGATCCAACTGACATGTTGGCTTAATCTGTTCTTAAACAAGAGTAAGCAATGATGCGTACTGATGTGCAGCATTGTATCGTTGATGTAAGGAGCTGTATTCACAAATATCTGTAGTGCTATGACTGGTTCTACTGGTGAAATGTTTAGAAATGTGTAGTGATGCCATTTTCCTACATGTTTCCCCTTAAATTTTAGATTTAAGGAGTATCTACTAAAGGAAATTCACAAAGCATCTTAGTCAGAGCCCTGAAGGTGAAGAACTGTTTAAAGTAGGGAGAAGCACTTTGGTGGAGCTTAGGAGTTTCTAAAGCAGGGGAGAAAATAGCTGCAGGAAGTCAATGAAGGGGGGAAGTTTTAGAAACGATGAAAAAAGAGCACTGATCTCACCAGAGCTGAGTGACTGCATTACTCGTTCACTGAATCAACACAATTATGTTATTAATGCTATTTTACAGCTTTTTTAAAAAAAAATCCCTTTAGATACACACATTGCCTTGCATTAGCATGTCAAGCTAATGGATTAAATGGACAAAATTGATAAAATATAGCAAAGTCTGCTATTTTCATTTGGGAGCGTTAACAACCTGTGACCATGCCAGGTTCATCCCACCAGTACTGGGAAAAGGCAGAGTTGAGCTTGTTATCGGTTAATGGGTACGTTTTATTATTACATCTGCAGGATGCCTGAAAGTGTGTGTGGTATAAAAACATAACTTTAAAGAACTGAGTCATTGGCTATTATAAGCTAGTTGTGTTTTGTGCCCACAGGCAACTGTGCCTTGTTCTAAGTCTAATCAAAATAATGGCTGTTCCCAAATTAACAATTTTTTCTAGGTATGAAAGCATGTGTTCAAAGTAAGCGTACGCCTTTCTCTCTGAAGAAAAACTAAATTTCCATGCTCAAAACTGGCAGCGTAAGACGGCCTCACTGGGGTCAGATCTCATTTTCCTGCCAGTGCAAACCTCTACCTGACTGGGGAAACATAAATGGGGGGAATCCTTAGCCAATTTTGGGTGTATCTTGGCCAACCACTTTGCTTTTGGAATCTTCTTTCTTTTATAAATATAAAAACATTCAAGATTTACTTAACATTAACAATGATGATGATGATAAAAAAGTGTAAGCTTCACAGGATTAGAAACACTATCCTGCTCTCTCCAAACTGCTCTCTTTTAGAATGCGGCTATGTGTCCCTGTAACATACAAGAACACATAATATAGCAGGGGTAATAAAAAAAAGTAGCTACAGCAATTAATCTGATATGCAAAAATATGGATATTGGCGCCACTTGATTACAGTCAAGATATGTATTTGTTGGCGTGCAGGTGTAAATGCCCGTAACCTTCAGCCTTTACTCTCAGAGCTGCTGCCTTCTGCTCACACCCGGACACCCACCCACTCACACCCAGTCACACACGCACACACAGAACATAACCGAGGTGTTTTGCATGCTGTGGGATTTCCGTGGCCCTGTGCCCAGCAGTGCGTGGAAGCCCCACCGCCCCACTGCCCCACCGCCCCCCCCACCCCCACCCCCCGCATCTGGCAAGGTGACAGACAAACACAACGGCGGTAGCGGAGCCAGCGTTGGTGGGAGGAAGGCGTAAAGCACGCTGGGACACCTCCTCTTGCTCCCTGTGACCTCAAAAAAAAAAAGAGAAACTGAGATGGAGCAGCAAGATACACGGTCTTAATTACCTTGCTCTGTTTCTGCTGCAGCGGCGGGTGTTTACATGTACATACACACGGGCACACACTGTTGGCTGCTTTGTGTGTGTATGTGTGTGTGTGTGTGAAAAAAGACAGGGCGAGTACTGTGTACACACCTGAACATACAGTTTTACAAAAACAACCTCACAGTTGGGCGTCCATAATCTAATTCTTTTTCTTTCTGAGGAGCACAGGAACATCAAACACATCACCGCATCTTTTGATCTTGTTACACAGTGGTGATATCGCAACCAGTGTAACAGATACATATTATTACAACATGTAAAGCATCCACTGTAGTTTAATCTTACTTCTGTGACCCATCATCTGGATGCAGAAAATACAATTCTATTTACTCCTAATGCATTGTTCTACACAAGCAGTTAAAAGTGAAATAAATAACAATTTTAAAATATATATTTGGTTCTCATTGGGGCCAATTATAATTAGTGTGGAAAGAATGTGGGCACAAGGAAATATAACGACATGAAGGAGCATAATATATCTAGTATTCACCCAATTCGTCATCCGTCTCCAGCGAATACCCATCAAAGCCTGTGTGCTCATAACTTAATTACAAAATCACAACCGGCAAACGGCCTGAGATATTTTCACGCATTACTGCAATCACAGCAGAAGAGTCGACAGTTGTTTTTATTATTGAAAACATGCTAACTTGAGCTTTGCCTGAGGAGTGGAGAGGTTTGCCACTGACTGCGACTGTTTGTTTGGTTTCTAGTTTTAATATCACAACTATAATATACTGTTACTCTTTAGTTCCATTTCTTTGTTACTTATTATATTATTTAATATTGCATTTTTCTAATTCAGTGTCGCTCACTTTTCTCAGCCTTTCTCTATCCTGTGCAGTGAAGCACATAGAACACAGAAAGGAGGGTTCTGGCAAGAGTAGGGCAAACTGACCTTCCTCTCAATGCGAATTATGAGTGTGATCTGGCCAAATCCCCACAGAGACTACGTTTCCACTTCAAAAGAGTGGCTGTACGCACCCTGAATACTGCCAGCCCGCAGAAAAGCCATTCAGACACTCAGAGGACCTGCAATAAACCCTGGGACTAATGGTGCTCAGATGATTCCAACACTGAGAAGTGAAAGTGTTCACAGCTTCTGCAAATCCAAACTGTGAGTGTAAATTACTGCTGAATAGATTGGTTATTATCATTTAAGGCATCTGTCAAGCAGAAAATGCCAACCATTCGCTGGTTCTAGCTTTTAAAATTTAAGGATTTAATGCTTTTCTGAGTTTTGTGTTATTGTAAACTGAATATTTTGGGTGGGGGTTGGATTCGATTTAACAAGCAACATTTGAAGACAACTTCTGAAGTCCATTTTCCTCATCTTATACACTACACTTCGATTAATGCTTTGTTGCAGCACCAATATTAATCACCACATATCACAAATTGTAGAATCTAGACAACGAGGGAACCCCAGGGATAGAGAAGAAAAGGAAAATACCTAGATAAATAACGATAGGAAAAAAAGACAGAACTACAAGCTACTGTTTTCAAACACAGCAACAACAGATTGAACGCCAAAAGGCAAATTCCTGGAATGATAGAGCATATGAGGAGCAAAGGTCAAGGTCTGAGGTGCAAAGTTCAGTGCGGTCGTTATCAATAAAGACCTCCTGCGAGCGAGGAGCTCCTCACCCAAAAAAAAATTAACGAGCCTTTGAGTCATTCCATGATTTGTGCACAGATCCAGCAGTTCGTGATTCGCACTATGTTTAGAACATAAACAATACAGTGTGGGCTGCAGAGGAGAGAGCATGACATGCACTGTTTTATCTGAAGCCAACTCCTAATGCATCTACTGATGAGCAGAGATATTACATGAAGAAGAAAAGAAATATGGCCTTCGCTTCACGGCTCAGTTTATTGTAATTAAGAAAACACACTCTTGCTGTGTTCAATTGGAGCACAAATCTTTTTTTTTCTCCCATACAGTTAGGTTTGGATGTTGGCAGGGGCGAGGGGTGGGAAAGTGGAGGGTGGGCGCTTAGAAGGCAATCAAATTTTCTTTGATTTGCTTGAGTTCAAGGCCTCATGAGAGAGAGAGAGAGAGAGAGAGTGAAAGAGAGAGAGAGAGAAAGAGAAAGAGAAAGGACAGGGAGACAGACCTGTCACTTTAAGCCATTAAGTCTCGCTATAAAACTGCACCAATAAAAATGACAGCTGCAGCCGCTTTTCTCAAAAGGGGAGCAAAAGCATCACATCAGGAACACAAAACTGGACGGCCGTAAAAGACAAACTTCGCCAAATGCTTTTGGCGGTGTAATTCCACCAGCCCACTCCCACCACACACACACACACACACCCCTCCCGGCAGACACATACCCTCTCCCTGTATTACCTTTGTTCCTGAGTTACTGCCAGAAAAGGAATGTGTCTCTCCCACACACACATACAACAGCATGAATCTCACTTTCTCATCAAAGACCATGAACTTCATTGATTTTGGGAGTGAGTGTCTGTCTGTGTGTGTGTGTAGGTGCGTGTGTGTGGCGAGGGTACTTTATGTTTCCCTAAACACAAAGCACCACAGAGATTCAGGAAAAACAACACACACACACACACAACTCTTTAGCAGGTGGTAAAACAGGCCTTTAGAGTAAGCAATCAGACACTTTTCAAGCGTTAAATTTATTGTTTTCTATCAAAAGAGTTTTATGTTTGTGTAAAAGTCTAATCGTTGTATCATTTGCTTAATTTGCTCAGTGTTTTGTGTTTTTTCATTACACATCCACTAGCTTATTGGTGTTTATAACTGGTTACTATTTCCTAAACCCTGTATTTTTGAATAAAAATATTTTTGAACATAAACTGTTTTATTCAACAGTAAAAGTAAAAATTTGGATAAGGAAAAGCTCTAAATCAATAAATCCATGTGAAACAATTACTAGGGGAAACAGCATAAAGAAGAACTACTTAGGTGCTGACATGTTTGCCACAATAATTAACCAAACAGAAAATCAACACCTACAAAAAAAGGTTTTTCGGCCCAGTCCTGCTCAAAAATCCTCCTTCCCTTTCACAGCCACGTTGTTTAATTCACTGACAGACTGTCACGATCCGCCTCATAATGCTCTGATAAAAGGGCACATTCCCCTTTCAATGTCACCCCTTCAGTCTTCATAGCTTAATGTCAGATATGGAGGGGGTGGTTGATGGTGGGATCAGGCAGCACATCAGCATACAGTACTGAGCATACGGTGCCAAAGGGGGATGTCGTCATCACAGCCAAAAACCAATCTATAATTGTGAAATGTACTGGCTGTCATTTTAAACAGTTGCATGTCAAAGTTTCTAATGCAGCACGACAGATAATTACACTGAGTAAGCGGCTAATCGATACGTTCAAGGACTTCAGAGATAGCAGCGTCCTTGAAGTGGCCAATTAACAATCAGCACTCAAGTGGACCTTTGATGGAGCAAGTTTAAATATAAATGGCGATTTAAGGACCGGCAGATTAGGACCATAGGCGATGAAAAGGCTGCTGATACAGCATGTGGTGTGGCCGGGAGGAAAAGATGAGATCCAACACTGCTGGAAAAGTGTTCCTCCTCATTTAAACAATGAAATGTTAAGCCGTGCACCAACCACAGAGGCTTTCAGATAAGATTGTGCTGCCTGTATGATGCTGTCAAGTGTCTGCATGGGCTACTCAGGTGCACATGTACTCAGGCTGAAACTTGAATCACTTTCAGTGTGGACACACAATACGGTGCACCTGTAATAACAGCCCTGTCAGTGTGTATAACACTGGCGGTTTGGAGTATTTCTGAGAAGCCACATAAAGGGCGTTGTGGTGACAGTGTCAGTGAGCAGGGCCTGTAACAGAAGGAAGCCGCCCAGTGTCTCAGAAGTCCCCGTCAATCTCCACGGCACATCCGAGGAACTGATGATACGTGTCGAGGTGTAACGCGATGCCCTCATGAAAGAGCAGCAGACACAATAAGAGGGCTCCCCTACAGCTCTGTGCTGTATCGCTGCTGCAGGGGACAAGAGTCTGCACTGTTCACTTTGACAAACTCACAGCAACATTCAGCATTAATGATTTACAGTGCAGTGTGGCTGTGGGAGACAGTGCGTTTAAACTGGAAATTAAACAGGCTCCCTTAATAAAAAATAATGAAGAGTCCCTGAGATTAATGGTTTCACAGCTGAGTAGTTCATAAACAAAATTATTGTTTTTCTTTTTCTGGAAATTCAAACATGACATGCGTTAGATTACTTTTTATCCTACTCTATTTTCTGTGGTCTCAGAAATGACAATACACAGAGATCCTAGAGCTGTTACACCTGTCTGTCACCTGTTTGTGACTTTGGTGAAGTTGGCCTTCATCTTTTCTTAAGCACAGTCTTAGGAGAAAAACCTCAGACAGTCCTTAGTAAGTCAAGCAGCTTTGTTGGAACACATCGCAAAGTTTAAATCACAAACGTCATGCTGCTTGGATTCAAATTCAAACCACTAGCTTCACATTTAAAGTCAAAAGGAAGTACATTCAGCCGCAAGTTAAACCAAGTCACGTGAACAACAAGAAAGCTTTACAAAAAAGTGTGTCTTTATTCAGAGTTACCTGGTGACTTTAAGAAAACACACATAACCTGTGCACAACACACACACACACACTAGGTTAATGCAGACAACACATGCTAAAAAAAGAAAACTCCATGGTTCAAATTCAACAGTTTATTGCAATATTTTGTGTTCAGCCGAACTCGTTAAAGCGCCAAGCAAACGCTGAAGCAACTCACAAAGCTTCATCTCGGCGTGCACTTTCCCTTTGTGGGACTGACATGAATCACATGAAAAGGGTTTTAAGCGAACTTCAAACAAGTAAACATTTAATTGCAGCGCACGCGGGGTATGCGCGCAGCTTATCCCAGGCGAGGTGTCACTCCGTATCAAAGCGAAATGTCATCAGCTCGAATGGCAGCGCTGGGCACATGCAACACACACACACACACACACACACAAGAGGAAATGTCTGCTTTCATATTAGAAGAAACCACAAAGTCTTCGTTAGTCAAATTAAAAGACGGCTCTGTTATACAGCTCGTCGGCGGATCTAAAACATGTTGCTGCAACTCGCTCCACGCGCTGTCAAAAGGAGAAAAGGGGGCAAAAAAAACAAAACAGCGCGAGGGCACAATTCACACTAATTTGCCGACGAAAAGTCCTATCAAAAATCCATCACATTTATAACACAGCAAGGTGTTGTCATTAAACAAAACAAACTTACCCAATGACAAGAACGGTTTGGTTTCCATGTCTGCCTGGTAGGTTAGCTCATGCCAGCTGAGACGACCGCGTTTGGGAGTTCTTCACTGGCGGCTGCTCGACCAGACCAGGGCGCTGCTGCTGCTGCTGCTGCTGTGGTTGTGGTCCTCCTCTTCAAGTATACGGGGACTCGGCACGAAGCGGCAAAAGTGACAGGTCGATGTCTGATAGTCTCGGAAGATAACCTAATGTTTCTGCCTCTGTTTGTTTCTGCCTCTGTTTGCTCAGCCAGCTGCTGCGCTCACACTCCTCTCCCTCTCGCGCTCGCTGTACAACAACTCCAACTACTGGATCTGCACTGCAAAAAAGGGACCTTTGCAGGGGGTACTCCCACCAACGTAGGCCGAGTTGCAGCGACGCCACAGATGCGCACGGGAGCTTCGAAGTTCCAAGTTAAACAACACAAAAGCGAGGAAACCATGCAGCGCATTTCATGCTAGATATGAAAAGACTGCAGATCCTCCAAGTAGAGGTTTTTGTAAAGCACGTGGAGCCCATTCAGCTGAGCAGCAGGTACTTATTCTTTCCACTTCTTATCTCCTGTTATTTTAACCTGGTCACATCTGTTGAAGCAAGGCTGTTGGCTCAGTGGGTAGATGTTTCAACTGCATTAACAATTAGCCTGTCTCTCTCTCTCTCTCTCTCTCTCTCTAGAAGCTGCTACAACAGAAGAAAATCAAACACACTCACCTACTTTAGAGGTTTGATAGCATTTTGTCCAGTGTAAATCTGAAAGAATGTATACCAGAACTATTAAATCGTTTAAAAGTTTTGATAAAGGAGAAATAATCTAAATTATGTCCAAATAACTAAAACTGCGTAGGCTATTTGCTGTTTATTTAAATGACCTACCTGAATGTTTAGTACATTCAGATTCAGATAAAAAACGTTGGAAATTTGTTCTTTTCTAATGAAACTAAATTAATATATAAATAAATAAAGAGTTTTCTGACCCTCAAACAAATCCATATAGGCTAATGAAATGGCAAATTATAATGGCTAACATAACTCTTTCCTAACAATGAGATATTGTGTTTATATTGGGTTGGGTAAAACAACCAAAAAAGTTAATCCAGACCAAGAAAGTTGTGCAAGATAAAATGTTACACAGTTACAATACTGTATCAATATTTTCAACTCCCCACTCTACATCTGCTAATGTTTACTACATTCATACTGTGATCTGCCAACATGGCACAAAAAACGAGAGAAAAATCTATGAATTTGTTGCAGATGCATAAAAGTTTGAGGCAGATTCAAATGAGACCCCCACGGCTAGTTTTCCAGTAAGCGGCAGCACGCGCAATTTGCATAACTCTCCATTAGCATTAGAGCAATGCTAGATCTGGATCTCTGTCATTGTTCCTGCTGCTAAAGCTGTTCTGGCCATGACTTATAAATGCCTAATTCAAGCCACATCCATCTTGTGTGCACCTCCTCCGCATCAACACTCAATCCTGCACGTGTTCCAGGAGAGTGAAAAATGTCCCAGACTGGAGGAGAGTACCACAGATGCAGGCTTTACATCTCGTCCGTACTGTAAAAAATCCCTTATGCAGTGCATATAGGAGCGATCCAATGCATACATAAGCCTCCTGCAGCCATCCTCTAGGCCCCTGTGATGAGCCTGCTCCAATTAAGCACTGGAAGGTGTTCGCCGCGTTTGTACCGAGGCAAGATACATAATTAATGCGATGCATGGCACATCAAAGATCAAAGGCACTTGTGCAACAAAAAAAAAAGAGTAAAGTTAAGTCTGACTGGGCACTGATTCAAGGTGTGTTTCTGTGTAGGTGTGCAGATGTGTGAGGAAAGAAAAGAAATGAGTCCTGCGGATGGCTGATTATTCCACTCAAGGCCGTGCTTTTGTGTGAATATTTCCTTCATCCATCTTGCAAGTAAACATTTATCAATCATCAGACGGCGTCATGTTAGCGCTGTGATGTTAAGTGTCTTAATTGACTGGGTAAATGCTCATCAGAGGGAGGGAGGGAAACACAGCGATTGGACATCCTATTTGTCCTCGGTTCGGGGGGGCTGTTTTGCCTCGGGCCTTCACTCTGTAATAGAAGACAGACACAACATGGCCTTTTTAAACACCTCGATCAGGCCGGGTTCTCTCATCTGCCCACTAGAACGAGCCATTTAATCCTCAACTTTGGCTATGATTAATAGTGGTCTGACCCTTCACCTCCATCTATATAAATTCTCAGGAGGCCTTTTTGGCTCTTCTCAACGCCTCACACCTCTGCTCGCAGAGGTCTTGAGCCTGTACTTAACTCTTCATTGTGATATCTCTTGGCTCAGTTCTGTCTTTTATTATTGTTCTCTTTTTCCATGTTTTTCTCCACTTTAAGCAATGTGTTTGGGCCTCAGGAGATGTGAGACCACCGTTACGATACACCCTGCTATGGTTGCTTTGACAGCCGACCTCCTCCTCTTTCTCCCTCTCTTAAAGTGGGTGATAAATGGGACAAGGGCCTTTTGCTCTCCTTTGTACTTTGACCATTCACAACAAGCCCATCCGTAAAAGCGATTATGGCCTCTTTCAGTGGCATTGACAATGGTTTCCAATCCTGAGGAATGTACGGATGAATATACACTGCAATTTTTGTCTGATTAATTGTTTAGTCAATACAGTGTCTAAGGTGACAACTGCAAATAGCCTGTTACATCCAACCAACAAATTGGACAAACTGGACTTATTTGCTTAATAAATGACTTACGCAATTAATTAATTTTCAAAACTGTTGTATATTAATCAACTAATCGTTTTAGCGCTACTGGAATCCAATTTAAAGGAAGTTTTTAGACACGTAATTGATTTCCTTTTTATTGGGAGGCCATTTTGTTTTGTTGATTCCACTTAAATGTGGACATGACTGAGGGCTGAGGAAGAAGGTGTGCTATGAGGAACACAAAAGCATGTGAGATCATTAGGGCGTTTGCTGAGGTGTTCAGCATTGTCCACCCCGAGGGAAGGTCTTGATCGTCACAACCCCCGGGTTCACATTCCTTAACCCCAGGGTCAGGGCTTTGTCTGAGGATAGCACTGAGGCAACTTCCCCTGCGGAAATCAACAAAAGCTGACACACTGACCGCAGGAGACGCACACAGAGGCAGGAAGAGGGACCACCACACACACAGAGGCACATGCATGATCGTAAACGTGGCAGTTTTGTCTAAAAACCGAGAAAACTGTGAAAGCGTGAATGTGTTTGAGGAGCATTAAATGCAAATCACATTGAGTGCATCAGAAATTACAGTGATAATCTCTCATTGCACAGGAAAACTGTGGGAGTACAAAACATCGCCAAGTATGGATAGGAAACCACCTTCCAAGAAGACTACCGGTAAACTGTGAGGAATGTTTGCATTGGACCGTTCACCTTCATTTTCTATATCAAAAGACTTCTTTTCATCTCAGCAATTAACTTGATGAGCAAAATGTAATTATCACTGATAGCAGTGAGGGCCAAATCCACAAAAATAAGACCCAAGTTGTAAAAAGCTGTACTAATTCTTTAAATGGAGACCAAGTTGAAAAATCTGCAGTGCATTACCTCAGAAAAATAATAATAACTTTCTGCTGGTATTTTTGTGTTGTACCGAAATGAATGAAATGCGATGGATGTCTGGAAAGGGAGAAAAAATACATCAAAACTATAATAATTTGTATTTGTAGCAGACATGTTTTAGACAACATCTTTCTTCAGGGCCTCTAACATGTTTTTTTTTATTCTACAAAGTGAAAATGAAAACATAAACCTGGTAAACATAGATCTCTGAAACAATTCCTGTTTTCGAGTGACATGCCCACAAAGCATGTTTTCACCTCATATGCAGAGCGGCACTCTGCTCTGCTCTGTTTTCACAGATTTCACTTCATTGGAGGTGATAAGAGCTATGTGGATATCTGCCCATCAAATTGAACTGATGGGCAGCGTGACTCCAGGCGCGGGGCCAAGAAATGGTAGTTTGAAAAAAAAACGCACAATATTTTCCTAAATGATCAGAGCCCATTCCGCTCAGGGCTGTTATCAATATTGAACATTACATCAGCTGTATCACTGACTCGCCATGCTGGGTTTTGAATGCTGCCACGGGCAGACGAGACTCCCTTAACGGGAGCATCTGAAGCAGCGCAGGCATGCATCATTCTTTAATATCATATTAAAGTGAAATTGGCTACATTTAAATAGACACAGCGATAAATCTCGTCAGCACTTGGCAGAAGCTGGTTTTATCGCGGTGGGGAGAATCACCATCTGCAGAGCATCATCTTCTTACCTACGATTGAGTCCAGCATTATTGCACAGTGATGGAGCTACTGTGCTGCTGGAGCCGACAGATTGAGAAGGTGAATTATTGCTGTGCAAAGGGTTGAAGGTGTAGTCAAACATTTTTTTTTGTGGTCCTCTTTTTTTGGTCTGTAGTTGAAAGAGGACAGGCGACGTAAGCACATGAGGGAAGGTTAAGAATAGATCATAGATTTCAGATTCTGATTACTTTTGATTATTTTACACCACAGTCTGTAGGAAAAAAATGCATTTGTGTTGAAAGAACATGTTAAAAATGTTCTCCTCTGTTACTGTCTAGAAAGCACAAGTCAAAGATGGATAAAGTGTCTCCTTCAGAATGTCCTTTTTCCATCAGCAACCCATCCAAACTGAACACTTATTTTTAGCCAGCCTGCCTCCAGTGTGAGAAACTAGGTGCCCGATCACAGCTTTTTATTATCACATCCCTGCAACACCATTAATGTAATCTGTCACTCCACGGACTTTAGTGTAAGTAGGTCTACAGAACATTACATAATATCTGTCTCATCCCAAGCAGAAATAACAGTAGAGCCACCAATTCTGTAGTTTTTCCTGATGTGTGCTGAATGTTTCACATTTCTATGCAGACATTTGTTGCCCAAATGTGCTGGAAACCACAAGTCAAAGCGTTAACCGAAACTGACTAGACTCACTTGAGTCACTAATTTACATTTTACAGAAAGCGTTTTGTTTTGTTTTTTGGCTTACCTTGCGAAGTTCTGCTGCTTTGTGTCAAATTTACCTTTACAAATGACACATTAAGACATTTAATAAAGCTAGGAACCTCAGCATAGCCTGGTCATATCTGATATTGGTCAATTGATGTGTCCTAAGTGACTTCCTTTCCAGTCGGTTCACTACAGCTGGGAGAAAGTGCGACACTGTTGGACTTCAGCTGAGTAAACATTCCCCACCGAGGCCAGAGATCTTGTGTACACACAGGGCACAGCGCACGTTCTGCGAGGGGCCTCGCAGCCGCCACAAGGATGGATGGTCTAACCAGGCCAGAGTCCATGTGGGCACAGCAGTCAGAATATGACAAGAGACCACCCCATCTGCTGAAACCATTAAGCTCTGACGAACAGATACCAGCTCGGGCTAGGCTGTGGTTGTAGCGCTTCCACACCGCTTGCCTCCTTATACACACCCACACACATGTTTTTTGCAAAGATGCATACACACGGTTATGCAATCCTCAGACCGCCTATGAAGGAAATAGACTCGATGGTGCTTGAAAGAGATAGAGAGTGAATTCACTGAGAGGGATTGAGTGAAGTGTGGTAACAGGACACCCACAAGACACCTAAAGACCAGCAGTGACAGTCTCGCACACATGCATGTAAGACCGTAGCTAATGATAAACCTCTGTGATGGCGGATGTGATAGAGATAATTCATTTTCCTTTGCCAAAATCAAAGTCATTTTTCCTGTATTTGAAAGGAGATATCGGGGCTAGTCATTAGTGCCAGTTAGCCCAGGGGATGCAGAGAGTAACTGTGATTTGTCTGTATTAACCCTCCTTACAGGAGCTCATGTTGCTGCTGCCAGTTGACTCATGGATCCTGATATGAGAGGCATAGATCCAAAATTTCTTTGGTTCAGGGCAATTGTTTCAGTGCCCGCCCATTTCGTGTCTTTTTTTGGCATTTCACTTTATTTTGACAGTACAGTTGAGAAAGACAGGAAAGGCAGAGGATAGAGGGGCAATGACATGAAACAAGGGGCTTGGGTTAGACTTATACCCAGAGTCTGCTTTGATACGTGGTACATGCTCTAACATGTCCTCCAAATTAAAGGTAGGGTAGGCAATTTATTTCAGAAGCATTTTTTGTTATATTTTTGTTGAATGTATATTTATCTGTGGCTGTTGCAGGACTGTAATAAGGCTGAATGAAATGATTTGCTGGCCTACCGGCAAATCTAGGTCTTGCTAATTCTCTAATGCTGCTTACCCCAGCTTTAAGTGATGATGGTGCCCTAACTCACATGCGTATATCGGTCTAAAGAATTCCAGCACAAATTGATGGCCTTGATGTGTGGCTTTAGTTTTTATTTTTATTTTAATGTTCGACTGTGGATTTTTTAAAAAGAAAACCAAAGAATGTTTTTCGAAAGGATTTCGTTGGACTTAAGGTCATGTACCTTGCTCAATACACTGAAGATTAGTTTTTTAGTTTTAAACTTTCACAAGTCAAGCCTAAAAATAGAAAAAAGAAAACGTATTTCCAAACTTTTCATGCAAGAACAGCTTTATCTTGTCAGCGGACTACTGGAGCGCCGCCCCTCCTTCACACATTATCTGCTTGTGGACTGTGAGCACAGGGCTGGATGTGTTTGCGTATGTGGGTGTGTGTCTCAGCCACACTCTCACTGTGATTTACAGCTCCTCTCACACTCTCTCCCCTTCTGTCTGCTGGTCAACTGCCATGGTGAAGGCGGTTACAATGGCCGGCTACGAAGAACCATAAATCTGGACACTTCCTACCACTGTCTCCCACTTCAAGGGGAAGCCTGTCCTGTTGCAAACATGATTAACCCTCTTCCTCTCTGTCCACACACCGTCCAACCTCCTCACCCCAACAAGTGGCCATGCTACAGGGAAAAACAGGGCCGTCCTTGATACCGCAGAGGCAGGGAACCCTCCAGATTTGCTAATAAAACATAGCCTTTGTATTGGACCTATAAAGACTGTATGCAGGGGTGGAAATTAACTTTTTGGCTTAACTGCCAAGGTGGCTGGTAGATGAAAAAATCTACTAGCCAAATATATTTTGTACTGGCCAAAATAATAAATTGCCTTCTGTGTCACATATACATTTGTTTCTGTCCTTTTAATTGAGATAATAAGGTATTATGTCAAATACAAACTTAAATTTGAGTCCAGAGTGAAATTTGAAGCAAAATTATATTATTGCTATTAAATGTACTTCACATACAACGTAACAGCAAATTGTTTTAGAAACTTACAAGATGCTTATTAATGATTCAACTTAAATCTCATCACTCTTAACCATGATTCATCACTTTCTACAATCCCTCTCTTCTGGCCTCCTGGAGCCACAGCATCACAGGTTTTGTGGTATCAACATTTTTCATACAGCCTATGGATCATTCTCCTTGATCTCTGAGGAAGACAGCAGGACCATTAGAAGATCTGACAGTGTGTCAGACACTGACTGGACCTCCAACCACCTAGCTAAAAACTAAAAACACTCCTAGAGCAAGTTATTAGCTCCTAACACTTGCAGCTTTCACTTTGCCTTATTTCACAGAAGTATTGCGCCAATCTGGTGTCTTGCTGCACTTTATGAAAGTTATGGAGCAGATTTTATCCTCCTCTGAGAAGGGAAAGTTGGTGACAGACATGAGACAGAAAGACGGAACGATCTGTTTGTGAAAAGCCACAGCCGACGTGCTGCATTACTCTGGTTCCGGTAAAGCCGGAGCGCTATGTGAAAGCACACGTGATTGCGGGATAAAGGCCCTTTCACATGGGATAAAGCTGCAAACTTTTGTTCAGTATGAATAAGTGAATGCGACATAAATGCAGATATTCTTTCTGTGCTGATGTCCATATGAAAGCGGCTACACTCTCACTCTCCCCTCCCGACTCCTGTCGCCTGTCCCCTAACGCCCACCCCTTACAAATCTACTCCAATCAACCACAAGTAACATGAAAAGAACATAAACAACAACCAATGAATGCCCCTAATCCGTGTGGTAAACAATTTTACATACATTGGCACGTCGGGGAACAATTTAAGTGTGACACACAACCAGCAAGAACGCCGGACTTCTCCTATTTAGTGTCAAATAGAAATTACATGCCGAATATATTTACCCACCAATGTGGCATTTGGCCACCAAACGGAAAATCCACCCGCATTTGGCAGGTGGCGGTTGTTAATTTCCATCCCTGGCTATGTGAATAAAAATGAACCACAGTGTAAAAGTAAATAAAATCGTTCAAGCAAGGAGTAACAGTATTCCTCCCCCACAATATGCTTAGTATAAAAGCCATCACTTTTTACTTTAAGTTTTTATGAAAGTGCCTCTCCGTCAATGACAAAGTAAGAAAAAAGTTTTTCAAACCACAAAAGACTTGTTCAAGATGAGTGAAGCGATAGTCCCAGCATGCCAATTTGCAGCTTAGTAAGGAAGCTTGCTTGGTGCAGGGAGGTTCAGAGCAGGAATACAGATGTGTTGTCATTGAGCTGCCTGAATGCATCTATGAAATTTCAGATGAAAACGGGAGGGAGGTGTCCTTCAGTGAACTGTGGCAGCAGACGTGGCTTTAGCTGAAGCCCCAGCTGGTAGTCTGCTCCTACCCAGAAAAGAAAACCCTCCGTTTAAAACACACATGTTAATCCACTCATAATCACCCAAAATACTGGTATATGTTCACCCGCCTTCTTAAACACAAATAGACCGACACAAGCATAAGCATACACATTCTAGTGCGTGTGTGCGCGCACAAACACACACACACACACACACACAAACACACACACATGCATGGGCTCAGAAAGGCCTGCATACCCACACACACTCATTATTCATGGTGAAACACACACAGATGCTTGATCTTCTTGCTGTCAGTCAGGCTCTTATTCTGGGTTCCACTTGAGGACACTGATGTAACATTTTTTGAAAAACATTATATGGCCAGTCAAGCCAAGCCAGACCAAATTCTTCTGAATTGAGGTTGAGTATTAATGTAAAAAAGAGATATTGACTTTTCATGCTTGCTGTTAAATTATAAAGTGGTACAGTTGGCTGGCTGGTCATCAATCATTTGTTATGTTATTCATATAAAAAGGCAGAGGTTTACCCCTGGTGTGTTAATTGACTGGTAAAGGTAGGTGAATGACTATAACTAAACATTTGTTCAGTAGACTAAACTTGCTTGTTGCCTTAATCAAGTGATTCCATCAACCTTTGTATTCCTGCTACTGCAAAACATATTAGCTAAATGGAATACAATCCTTTATTTACTGGAATAGCGCTTTGGTCTGACTTCACCTAATGTCTGGCTTGTGGAGTTGAAGTAATGCTTGATGTTGAAGTACACTGAACTACTTGTAAATGTGAAATATTTCCATACACACACACACACACTCACACAAAACTATGTGTAAGTGAACCTAAAGAAATGATGCTGTTCTGAAGGCAAAGGGTGGTCACACCAAAAATTAATTCGATTTTATTTTTTTTTACTCACTTTGCATTTTGTTAATAAATCTTTTAACGTGTCTATGTCTACACCTGCCTCTTGCACAGTACTGTATATCTATTCTAATTTAATTTTTAACATTATATTGAATCAAATACCTGTATTGTATGTAATTTCTGGCAATGCCAGTCCCACTGACAATCACCTTTATTTTATTTATATTATCATACACATTGCTATTGTGAAAAGTTTATCGAGGAATGTGTGTTAAATAACAAGGCTTATATAACACGATGATGTTAGTAAAACAAACATACACATATATTTATACTTTACATGGGTACTGGTTAAAAATGTGTTAATGCACCGACTAGAACTAAACTTAAATATAAAATGTTGTTAGGAACAACATTGTAATTATGAAACATAAAATATAGTCAGTTTTAATTGGCTCTCTAATGACTGTACTCAAGCAAATCCATTATTCCAGGTTTTAATAGCATGACAAAATAGAAAGTTAACAACCACGTAGAAGTAGTGACTTTATGTGTCACAGACATCCTGATGACTAATCCTCATGTCCTGTTTTCCTAGTAAACAGTTTTCGGTTGTGTGTTGTGGGTGGCAGAGGCATGCATCTCTGAGTGAGTCTCTGAGTGTCTCACAGATGATTCAGCTGAGACTCACTTCCCCCTGTCTTTAACGCCTTTCCTTTTCTAATAGAATAACACCGATGTCATGAGCCCATTAGCCATATAATGATTTACACTAGAAAGACCTGAGAAGGAGCCACCACCTGCTCCCATGCTCTGTTTGCCCCCAATTCCCCTCCCTCCACACCTACGTCTGAAAGCATGATGAGGTCATTATGTCATTATTACAATAATGCCGTCAATGAAGTCTCAACCGCAGGAACAACACCTGTTTGATGCACCCTCAGGGACGTACTCAGCAAGCAGTCAGCATCTTTTATGTATTTATTTTTTTAGCGGAGGGGAAAAAAGTAAATAATTGATGGCGCAACACTATTTATGCAAATCTCATTTCACATGCATCATATGCCCTGCCACGCTTTCTTGGCAGTGCACTGCTGAGATTGCGGGGCAAGTGACAGTGCAGAGGCTTAATATGACTGATTTCCTCTGTAATGATAATGCGATTGAGCACACTGTTTGTGGCAAGCACAATGGGACACATGAATAAGAGAAGGTTTGGCGTTAAAGTGCAAACGATCAGGAGGACTTTCTGGGCCAGCCTCCCTCTCCCCAGGCTCATACAGTGGATACAACTGAAGCATGTTCTGCTTCATGGCCTGAGCACAGTCTGCTGTGTGAGGGTGTGTGTGTGTGTGTGTGTGTGTGTGTGTGTGTGTGTGTGTATGTGTGGATGGATCACACACCATATGGAAGTCTTCAGTGGGTGAAGTCAGCTATTGTAGTGCAGTGATGTATGAGTCTCTCTAATGGATTGTTGTCGACGTGTAGAATTTGTTGTATATATTGTGCCACTCTGGCTCTCACTCTCCATTGTTTGCTTCACATGAGTACGGACACTGTGATATCACCCAGCATGGAGGACATGAGGAAGCCTGAACATTTTAAACAAAACTTTAAAAAGTCATATTAAGCACAAGATTCAAATATCGTCTGTTTGAGTCAAACTGTCACTTCCAATTACTGTGTCTCCCACACAACCAATTTAGAACTTAGTACTCAGTGCCAGGATGATAAAAGTGTTTCACTTCTGAATCCAAAATATCACTGTAGTCAGTTGTGGTAACAAATGGCCGCCTGGTGATACTGTAATTCCAATATTGACTCTTTTTTGTTCTGTTTTGGTCTCCACCAACTTCTGTGAAAACTCTGGATCTTTAGCTGCTAGATTCACTATATTCACTAGCTAGCTGCTAACTTTGTCTGTCTTTGGTGCAGAGCAGGTAGCGTGCTGAGTCCAGTCTGTGGTTTGGTGCAGGCAACAAAAGCCCTTTGGTTAAGATGGTTATTGTCAGTTAAAATTTGAATAAACACATTGGGACATTTTTTGTGTTAAACCAGACCATGATCTTTGCCTTAACTAAGTGCTGCCAGTGCCTAAACAAACCATTAAAAAAAATCCAGCTAACAATAAGTAACAATGCTGTAGCCACCATAAATGGAGGGTGTATTGCAAGATGAGATAATTTGTTGAAAAACAAATGAAATACGTTGTCAGTGAACATTTTACTGATGCATTCAGTATCAACATTTACTTTAATAAACAACATTTCCCCATTATGTTAACACAGAACGGAATGTGGTCAGCATTTAGTTTCCTTCTTTCCAAAATGTACTGGTTGTTGCAAAAAGCCTGTATAAATGTAATATCTGTTTCACATACATAACCAAACACAACATCACCAAACAGAAAGACAAATACTACAAACATATATTTGTTTTGTTGTTTGGTTAAATACAAGGCAGGTTTATGAATATTAAGAGCATCCGGCAGGTCAGAAAATAAAATGGATCATGTTATGAACGGGTCTTGGTATTGGATTAGTAAAAGCACAAAGTGAGCACAAACCTCCCATTCACTTCTTTTCAAATGCTGTTGATTCTATCTGATCAAGGTGTTTCTAATTCCATGTCTGTGAATTTGCTTATAAAGAGGTGCATTAAATGAAAATCAAAAAGTCCTGTGTATCGTGCCTCACGGAAGATCCAGACAGAACCTCAACATCAAAGCACAATCACCCATCACACGTCCACATGATGGACAGATCCCTCCACTCTGACAGGGCTGCTGTCATTTACATAGCATAGCAGAGAGACAGAATCAAAAGGCAGACATCAAAAAGCTGCCAAGACTTTTTTTCCCTCATCATTTCATTTCTGCCTTTCCAACCTATCCATCCCCCCAACTCCTAATCATCAACCAAGCAGATTAGCATGTCACTGCTGGGTATCCCATTCTCCTTCAGAAGAGCCCCAGACTTTTTCTTCCCCTATCTCTCTCTCTTTCTCTCTCTTCTTCTGGGGAATCTGCTATTTCATCAGAGCTTGCAGGAGCCACCAGTCGGCTAACTTCATTGTACAGATGGGGTCAGGGGCAGGTCAGCTCCCAGGATTCTCCAGAAAGGAGAGGCCCTGCCTGGCTATGCCCTGTGGTCTGCACAACCTCATCCCACTTTTGGGCTTTCCTCATCCTCGGCTTCCCCCTTCTCTGGCCCCTCAGGACCAGAGATGCTCTGGAGGTCAGCAGCTTATTTACTTGGATACTTGGCTCTCCACAGGGGGTGAGATATCCTTTACAAGAGCTCCTGTCATCTGGACAGTGACTAATGAAGCCAGCCTGGTGACAAGTACTGATGAGCAGCCCCAGGCTGGTTTGGGGTCCATTGCTCCAGTGCTAATGACACCAACTGTGGCTCTGACTCTCCGACTCCTGCCTTGGCATATTTCTAATGTGGGTCTCATCACTCGTAAGTTCTCAGGCCACAAACACGTCAGCTTTTGTTTATTAATAAAGCTCAGGTTCATGCAGTCACTAGCAGCAAGTAGCTGCTGGCTCTTTAGAGACACTGGGTTCCCATGGCCTGATGCCTCATTGGCATCCACACAAAGGAGGGTGATGAATGGGCCTTAAAGGCCTGATAAAACATTAACATGGACAGTTGGTCCGATGGGAGGAGCAGCCCAGATTAAAAGATGACTCAGTTTTTGAGGCAAATTTTATCCTCATAATATCTCAGTAAAGGGGGGAAAAAAGGGAAAAACAGAGCTTTATAAAACAACAACACATTAATGAAACACAGCACGCTGTCGTGTTGATGTCTCATTATTTAGTGTTTGTGCTGTGTAACCATGCATGCTGGACAAAAAATAAATACATATATTAAAAAAAAAACAGAAAAAAGCCAACCTGTGGCATCAGTGTTTGGTTTGCAGATATGCAGAGCCGGACACAGATCAGTGCTGTTCCACCTCTGGCACCACGTCAACTGGTGCAGAAACATTCATTATTCACAAGCTCCATGCATGAATTATGTAATGTGATAGGTCATTCCCAACTCTTTAGATGCAGACATTTCAATAGAAAGTCCATCCAGTAATGGATGTCCATCCATAAGCCGCCCCACAAATGTACCTATATGTAGTGTGCTTCATGTTCTTCTGTCAATTCTCATTCTCCAGGATCTTGTTGTTGATCAAAAACATTCTCCTGTTATAGTTTTAACAGTAACAAAAGAAACAAATGCATTCAAAAACTGAAAATGTCTTAATGAACGGAATTACTTATCGTGACTGATAGTGACTTTAGACTCAGTCCAGACTTTAGTCCTTATTTGACTACATGCTCAGTTAAAATTGGATGATGAAATTTCAGTCAGTTGCACTTTGTTTATATTATGTAACCTTACATAACACAAACGAGAAATACTGGCCTGGTCTGTACTCACTGTTGTCATGGTCCAAATACTACTAATTAATGATATATATTATATGTATTTTACATGTCATATATATATATATGAAATATAAAATATATAATACCAACATTGTTAAAATGCAATCTTTTTTATTTGGTAACTGGTTGCACCCTTGCAGTTAGATCAGATTCTTTTGCTGTTTTATATTTTTGAGCTTGTCAGTACACCAGTCAATTTTATGTGCAAATAAATGTCTTCAGTCTCCAGCAGTAACAGGGAGGTATCCATTACATACAGCTGCATCATGACCTTAAAATTATTTCAACACAAACGTTGAATAGTTGTCTGTAGACTCACTCTGTAGCAAGGTGATATAAATGACGAACAGTCTGTCAGAGGCTCTCAGAGAACAAACCATAATTGAACCATCTTCACAGACTTTACTGTGAATATTTCAACAGTTATGGACTTACCATTCCATCTGTGTAAAAGTATCCCTCTCTAGTTTTCTTTCCTTTTACTGTTTTTTCCTAATGTGATTTATCAGGGGTGGGATTTTGGTCCTTACTGGGGATTTTTTTTATCTTCATGTCTTTGGTGTTGGGGTTTTATTCTTTAAAGTGCCTATTTCTAAATATATCTAGTTTCCTAAAGAAGGGAATAAAAAAAAGAAGAAGCCCACTCCCCGCCCCCCTTGCAACCTGAAGCGCTTATAGCTCCACACCAAGGATGAGAGAGAATATTTAATTTAAAAAAAGATGGAAAAAAATGTGTCAAGGAGGCCACGGCTTGCTGCTGTTTCTCTTGCGCTTGCTTGCTGTGTGCGCATGGGAGGGAGCTGGACTTATTCTTTTATTTTGTTTTCATTTGTCTGGAAACAATGAAATTAGTCCGAGACTGGAGAGATCCACTAAGGGGCTGGGTTTCTTTGTAGTCTTCTTTGCTATACCAACAACTGTATTTGCTTGTGTAATTTATCCCCATTTTTCTTGTTAGAGTGAGTGCATACTGGAAATTAATCAGACACCAAGAAGTTCGTGCATACATAGCTATATGTATGTGCTGTAAAATGTTTGTAAAGTATTTGGATTTATGGATTAATCACAGCACTACATGCAAATTCCACATTATTGGTTTGAATGATTCTCTATTTTTGGAAGCCCAGGGCTGCTTTCACATCCCTACCTGCACCCATTTCCTTCAACACATACAGTATAGCGTATGCACATCAACATTTGGTCCCAGCAACATGGTTCTGTAGCAAAAAAATTATCTGGTATTTCGCAACAGATATTGAACCTGGCACCTTCTCCTATTTTCTAAATATCTTCTTATTTCAAAAGGCTACCATGAAACGTAACATGCAGAAATAAAAAGGCTGCTGTTTATACATTGCTCTCCCTTTGTTCTTATGTCTTGAAAGAATGGTGGGAAATGTAGAAAGAGGCTTAACTACAATACAGAGGAACAATACCATAGGCACAAGGACTTTTGGACAAAAACTAATCATGTTTTCCACAGTGGAATGGAGGGTAGAACTGCATGACAGAATTTTAACCCATTTTCTTTCTCCTGCTCTCCTCTTTCCAAACACTGTGCTTCAATGTGGGGGTGAACAGAGAATGGACCCTATGGGATTGCTCTATTTAAATTCCTATACAGTTAGACTCGGGCCTTTGTCTGGCACTGCACAGTGTCTGCTCATTGTTCGCATGTATCATCCTATAGACTGAGTTTGTGTGAAAAAGGGCAGCCGCACAGAAAGAACCTTTCCGTCCAACAACGAGATCCTACATCGAACATATGGAAAATTCCTCTAAAGTGTGACAGAATACAAATAAATGGCCGGTGAGTCTGCACCAATGAATAGGGCACAGACAAGGAAATGCGTACAGAGGTGGAGGCCTCATGAAGCAGCATAGTGTCTCAGTCTTGTAAAAACTGCTCCTCCAAGAGTCTTTAAAGCCTCTCATCACATACATACACATACGTACAGTATACATGGGGGGGGGGGGGGATGCAGGGAAGGGACCCCCTCACCCCCAATGAGAAAAGGATCATTTTTCAAAGACAGACAAAGGAAAATGACACAGGAGAGGAACAGTGATACATTCTAGGATTGTGTTTCTCAACGGAGGTGTTTTCAAGAAAACACAAAGCTAAGACAAGCAGGAAAAATCTAGATTTCCAGCTTTTGTGTTGCGAGTCTGAAAAATGGAACAAAAAAGGAAATAATGAAAAGATCTTGGATCCATGAGACTTGCTGGACAATTATTAGTTAACAGCAAATTAATTGCCAACAGTAGTGAGTTTAAGTCATTTAATAAACATGGTTTGGGCTGTGCATTTAGACAAAACAAGGAATTTGAAGGGCTGTGGAAAACTGATTTCACTGTTTTTCTGACATTCACTAAGCAATTATTCAATTGACTGATTATTGATAAAGGAAATAATTGTTAGTCGCAGTCCTACATGAGACGTGAAATTTACCCTGTATTAGAAATCAGAGGGGAGGTCATTTAAGCTGAGATACATCCATCATATCCATTTTCCACCTCTATTATTTAATTAAAGAATGATCGGTTAGGCAGAGTGGAGGAGTGCAGGAGTTCATGTTGTGTTTGAAAAGAGGTGATCACAGCATAGCTCCGTCCATCTCACAGGGTCCCAGCACAGTAGGAAGCACGACAACAAGAAATGTCAGCTGCTTTGTGCATAATTACGGCCGAGATGGATGGCTCAGTCCTGTCTGCGCCCAACTGCTCCCGTCCATTTTTCTCTCTGATGAACGAGGACAGAGACAGCACCCTGTCATCCACTGCGTGGCTACTGGCGGCATCAGTAAATCTCCCGCTCAAAGTCACCCTCGCCTCGAGATGGCAAGAGGAGGTGTGTGGTTGGATGGAAGGGGGAATGTTGTGAACACCATCATCCCCCCCCCCCACCCCCCCCTTTCCCCCAAGCACATTCACATAGACCCACGACCTACGCTGCTGTAGATTCTACCACATGGGAATAGACAGCACTGCGGAGGATTTCATGTGAGTGAATAATTGAGACTGTGGTGCAAGTCTGGGCTCCTGTTTATCAAGCATTTCAGAATCATAGTTGTGACAGTTAAAGTGGAGCCATTGACAGTTAGATGTGGCGCAAATATACCCCATAAGACATGTACGTTTTTTGAAAGTGAATTTCGTCACCATTTTCGGACTTTTGGGGCTGCCTAATAAAATTCAGGGTGATGTCTTGACGATCTTCTCTCAGTAACTATATTCCTTTGTTTCCCATTAAGCGTGAATCGACTGTGTTCCATGAAGTGCAAACTGTTTAAAAATGTCAGCATACATGGCAGCTTGTAAACTGCTAGTATCAGATGCTTCCACTCACAAAGTCCAAATAGAGCAGTAAATCAGACATTCCACCTTCTGCCTACCTACCCGGGCAAGTAATTTAATGTTACCTGACAGACAAATCATGGCTGGAATAGTGGTGTGGATGGGCCCGAGCCTCTTTGTTCCCATTTAAAGAGCCAAAGCTGTGCATAAACACTGAATTGTTTCCGGTGCACACACAGAATGGATGGCTAGCGGGCCGTAAAGAGATATTCGCTGATGTGTATTGGATTAGAATCATATACTCCACCTTTAACTGAAGTGTTCCTTTAAAAAAATATGTCTGTGTGTGCCTTTGTATTTGTTTTTTTTGTTTTTTAAACTGGACCTGGTCTGAATCAGGGTTAGCTAGCACGTAACTAGCCAATCACAGCGACTCTGTACAAACATGGGTCATCCAGGTTCTATGTGTCTTCCAATATCTCCTTTCCTTAGAACCACATATAATACAAAACATGCCAAAAGAAGGAAGACCTTGGAGGAGATGGCGAGAGCTGTGGGAGTGTAAGTGGCTGAGGATCAATGTTGCGGTTTCCCTACTCCTTCTTGACAGGTAAGTGCTATCGGTACCACGTTTATGTTCAGCTTCAAGCCCAGCAAAATGGGTATGCATGTTTGGTGCGTCATTTGGCTTAGCGGGGTGATGAGGTGGAAGGTTTTGCATTGTGTAAGTTCATATTGCCTACTGCAGCTTTAACCTGAAGCTAAAAGTGGCACCAGACGTGCAGTACTCTGACAGTATGTTCACTCGAAATGCGAGGCAAATTTCGAGGCAGTGCAGCTGCACATGAAGTCAATGGACAGATACAAGTGGACACGCACTGGAACGAATTCACACTTGGTGGTTGAAGTTGAATGACTTGTTGCACTGAAAAAAGGGAGACTGGTCACCTGTTAGATTTATCAAATTATATTTAGTGTATTTTACTAAAGGGTTTTATGTTCTTAAGTGAAACGTGATAGCATTGTGTGGACTGCACATTAAATGCAGAAAGTGTGAACAAACATATTTAGCTCATGTTGGGATAAAGTTAGTCAATTAAGTGAATGTATTAGTTCTCATTTTTTCTCGCAATATTCACGCACGGGTGCAAATGCATTTCAGGAAGAAGAAAGAATAGTCCGCGCTTTTTCCGACGTTCCCTCTTGCAGCTTCCAGCTCAACTCGCCCTGGGTCGATCCCACCGTCGCTCAGCTCAACTCTGTAAGTATGCTTTGCTAATAGCCTGCTGGTAACCGCAATGAAATAATCTGGGACTCCCATTTTCGAAGAGAGCAAAGTAAATATCAGATTTTACAAGATGAAAGTGAGACTAATGATCTTGACCGCTCGTTAAGCACCTGCAACAAACGGTTGCGTAGCTCAGAGTAACTTTACCAGTAAGAGAGAAACAGTAACGTTAGAGAGAGACAGCGTGCACCGTGTAATTTACAGACAGAATACAATAATGGTTCGACGAATTAGAGGTTTGTTGCAGCAAATTGAAATTGGGCATTTTTGGAACAAGAAGGTTTTGGTAAGTTTTATTTAGTTTATGTCGAATTTAAATAAAGTTTGTTTTAACTATGAGCTAACAAGGTAATGTTAAAATAATTTGAGCTAACGTTAGTCATAGTTAGCCAGAGATACTTGATATCAGAATGTGTATGGTTGTATTTTCCTGTGTTTATTGGCTAACTGGGTTTAATTTATATAATCTATTGGTTACTGGAGAGATTAAAAAACAACTTTGGGGGCGGGGCGCGCAAACACCCAAAATACTGCTTTGCCAGGAACTGCATTAATGTTTTAAGTTGGATGATACATTTTGAGTAAGTCAAAGGGTCACTTTATCTACAAAATGTGTTTTTTAAATGGTTCTTAGCTGTTCATCAAACAAGAAGGAAGAGTTTGACTTGAAAGTCTTATGATTTTAACATATAGTCTACTTTTTATTTCATGGTAACGTTAATTTATGTTGCTCTTGGTTGTTGCAGATGGACACTAAACTCACACTCCGTACATGTCATGTGGAGTCAGCTCTTTCAGTGTGGGCTCACGTTTGTGTGGTGAGTAATGTTCACATTTTTTGCCCTACAGGGCAGGGTTCTGTAGTAGGGTATTCAGTGTTTCCCACAGAATGTCAGTCTAAAATGTTTTCTTGCATTTTGCAACCATTTTTTTGAGCCAGTAGTTTTTACAACTTGTGCAACCTACAAATTTGACTACCTTTCATGTTTAAAAACAGGAGGGATTCTGCAAAGGGAGATCTCCCAGAGGCCTGAGGGCCGTTTCGGCCTGCCGTTAAATAATAACTTGACCAGACCCAGCTATAATATAGCAAGTTTCTTTAAAAATTATAATATAGAAAGCAGGAGATTCCACGCATCTGCCGTCTCCTTGTCTTGTCTTGTCTCTCGGTTTCTCTGCCAAATATACGTTGGTGACCATTAATAAGTCGTTCTTGAGAACTGCCA
Source organism: Micropterus salmoides (assembly GCF_014851395.1). NCBI lineage: Eukaryota > Metazoa > Chordata > Actinopteri > Centrarchiformes > Centrarchidae > Micropterus > Micropterus salmoides. The sequence goes on along the minus strand of NW_024041151.1, from coordinate 24,213,365 downwards.
CGTAGGTGGCCACAAGTTTTAGCGTTGGTGCATCTAAAGCCTTTTCAGATGGGGTGCGAGGCTCCGTTTGCAGACTGATTTGGATTCGCAGGGTCTCACTGCACTACTTACTATATGTGAGCTGACATACAGTCCTTGTTAAAATAACCTACCTTTGTAAATGGCCAGTACAACCTTATTATGCAGTATTGCACTTGACAAAAAGTGCTAACAGCCTCTAGTTATTGACTGAATCATTCAATTATGAGAGCTATATTTGATGAATTATGGCTCACACAGACATAAATAACCATTCTGAGGCTGCAATCACTTTTTTGCAAGAAGGTTAAGCTACGGCTTTTATATTGGTTGTATTTGCAATTTAAAGGGTCATCTTAATAATTAATATAAATTGTTGTAAAAGATATTTAAATAAAAATATAGTTCTGCAGTCTTCATTATAGACACAGTGATCGGACAATACTATGACCAGCAAATGGAGATTGGCCCCGAAAATCCTGATAGGAGTACCCCTAGTATGTTTAGTTGTTGTTGTTGTTGTTGTTGTTTGATATTTCATAATTTGACAGCATGTTTATTTTTAATTAGAAATACTTATTTGTGATAACTTTCTTTGATTTATCCTTATTTATTTTATTTTTTCTTTTCTTTTTCAGTGACGAGAGAAAAAATGCTGTGAATGTGGCGTTGTAAAGCCTGCCCCTCAGATTTACCAAGTAGGTCCCATGTATTAGTATCCAGAATTGCATCGTCTTTTAGGACTAAACGTTGAACTGTTGCCGGTGTTCTGACGATCTATGCTGCCTTGCCAAAAAATGCTTCCATTTTACTCGGCCCTGCTCCGTTTTCCATTGGAGATAGCAACACCACACACAACTGCTGTGACGTAATGTTCAATGCGACACACACACCAGTGATCCACACAGCTCTTAATATATACAGTCTGCGGTTAAAACATTTGAATATTCCTCAGAATGTAAAGACAGATAAGCGGTATGAAAACCTTCCAGCTGTGTTTTCTCTGCCGTTGTTGCTGCAGCGGTCTGTGTGACGGCGAAGCAATCCCTGCAGCCACTTGGAGAGCTCCTCAACTCAGAAAATATTCAAGCACATTTTTGTTCCGCCATCACTTCTTGTAAAACTGTCAATATTGGAAATCTACACAGCTGATTTCTCACCTCAAAACTTCTCAGAAGTGGATTTAGTGATGACATTTCATAAGAAAACTGTAAAATATAAAACCTTCTGTTGCTGGCCTCTGTCTGGTGCAGCAATGATGATGCAGTGAATAGTGAATATTTTCTCTGACCAATCAGCAGTTTGTCGTGTTTTCACGTTAGAGTTTAGTTTCCCTCAGCTCGCTTGGAACCTCGACGGAAGTGAGGTGATACGAAAAAAAGTACCTGGAAGCAGGTACAGGTACAACATTTCTACAATGGAAACCCAAACAAAGGCGAGTGGAGCCAAAGGGCCTCCGCTCAGACTAGCTTGGTTTGAGGGCGTGCCTGACCCCGCTAGCCGCTTGGCAAGCTTTATGGCGCGTTTTCATTGTGACGTCACAAGTAAAGGAAGTGAAGGGCTGAACTACAAACAAGCTGTTTTCAGTTGAGAGCAGAGTTTTCTGTGGGAGATGGGAACTCCCTTTGGGCTGGACTTTGGGCTTTTTCACTTTGCAAACCTGTTACATGCACAAAAAAGAGATAACTCAATAAAGGAGAGGGGAAAAGCCAAAAAGCATAATATTACCTCTTTAAAAGATGCCCTATGTCCTAATGAGGTCTGAGTTTAAATAATTGTCCTTTCTTTTCACCAGGAAATGGCTGAGACCCATTTCTTCAAAACCATAGAGATGACGACTGTGGGGATCTATGTCGTGAAAGACACTGCCACCAGCGAACCCTCTGACGTTGGACTAGTCATCGAGGGTGTGGTGGCACTTCGAGATCTTGAGAATGTAGCACTTGCGTCTGCAATGTTGTTTGGACTCTTGTATGCATTAAACATGCAGTACCCTACAAAGCTCCGCTACACTTTTGAGATAATTCAGAAGATAATCATGGAGCTGGATGCGGGGGACCTGTCAAGAAAGGCTCAAAGCCTGAAAACTAAGCTCCACTAGTGAAGAGAGCTCATTGTTCTTGGCTCTTCTGGATTAGGACATGATTTTTGGCAAAGTAATAGTCTCCAACTCTACATTCCTGGACTCACTGGTTTTGCAACATGGTTTTGGGACTACCAGTCCAGTGATATTTTCCTTTTACAGTTGTGATTACTTCATAGTACCAGGAACATGTGATTTTTACCATTCCATGTGTAAATGTGTTCAAATTTAATACATTGTTCAAAAACCCTTATCTTCCCATGGAATATTTAGAGTGCATTGTTTTATATATGGAGTCTGCAGTTCAATTTTAGAAATTATTTTACCTGTTTTAGACAACAAAGCTACACCAGGGAAGGGGACTCAATGTATTTGTCTTCCTGGTTTGGACATGACTGTTGCTGGGATTGACTGGGATGCACCTTTTCATTGTTTAGCTACAGTTTACATTCCTTGACTGAGTGATGTTACAGCCTGGTTGTTTGTTCCCCAATCCAGTGAAAGTGAAGTTGTACAGTTTTGATTGCAGTACCAGGCACATTTGAATTTAACCATTCCATTTTATTGTGTTAATATATAATGCATTGTTCAAAAACCTTGAGCTTCTCACAGGACAGTTCATGTATATTTGTTTTTGTTGATGCAGATGCATTTTGGAAATGCAATTGGGATTTTACCATTTCATTTACAATTTTACACTCAAAAATCTTAAGCTTCCCACAGTACGTTTAAGGTGTTTCTTGATGTTTTTTTTTTTTTTTTTATAGAAATGCAGATGCATTTAGAAAAAGCTGTTGTATGTATGTATGTATGTGTTCTTAGCTACAGTATGCAGTACACCCCAGGAAGCAGTGTTTCAGGCCTGGTGTTAGTACCACAAAGTTTTACAGTTTTGATTACTGTCCAGTACTAGGCACATTTTACTATTACATATGTTATATATCTTTGTCAAACCTTGATATCCCCATGGTATGGTGAACATATAATTTTGGAAACTCAGCGCCATTTCTTTCTAGCCACACACCTGTGAAGCACATTCATTTGTTGAATAAAAGGTCAGAATTTAACGGACTCATAGTTTTTAATGAAAATATATTGTTAGTGTTTAGAATAGTTAAGTGAAATGTTAACGACGAGTCATCCAGGTCATGGTTATCCAAGAAAGGTTGAAATCAATGGCAACTGGACTGGCTAAGGTTTCTTGAAGACGTTTCACTTCTCATCTAAGAGGCTTCTTCAGTTGTGGCTGAATGGTAGTTGTTCAATCAGAACTAAATAAGCCTCTCAGATGAGAAGCAAAACCCCTTCAAGAAACTTTAACTAGTGCCGTTGCCCTTGATTTCCACTTTCCTTGGTTAACTGTAATTTATTTTATTAATACATATAGATTTAGAACATAGAAATTATAATTTAATTTCATGTGAAAAGAATATTTACAATAATCCCATTTCATTAACTTTATAGCAATATAAAGTACTTGTGTTGATTGAGCATGAATAGTCTGTGTTTGTCTGTGTTGCTTGAAGGTGAATAATCTGGGTTGCTTGAACACAACTGTGTAAGTGGCTACCAAAGCAAAAAAATTGTGTGCAACCAATGTCCACTATTCAATTGAGTAAATCCAATGAATTATTTTTTTCAGTGTGTAAACCAACTTTCAGGGGAAAGAGGTATACCAGAAGAAAATACCAAAGAACTGGAGTTTCTGAATCCGAGCTGTTAGTGTGTATGCCGCTAGCTAGCTAACAGCTACAGCTAACATCTGGACAGTCTGTACAGCTAAGGCATTCCAGCGGTCAAATTCACACAAATAATTTTGCTGCAGTCTGAGTGTTGCTCGAGAATATCAGAGGTGCTTCATAAACCTAGCACTAGTAAGTAATTACACCAATGCATTTCTTGTCAACTATAAAATGATCTTCTTTTAATCCAGTGTCTCTATGAACTAATCGAGAAGAGGGAGAAAACCCCAGGCTGACCCAGATCTAGATCAGGGTTCCCTTGCACGGGTCTCTTTGAAGGCTTTTTCTCTCTTTATTCTCTCCCATTCAATCACTGAGTTATGCCTTTGCCTCCCAACTCCTCTTTGATAACTGTTTGTTCTGTGTGGCTTTGACTAAGTAAAAAGCCGTGTAGGAAAGAGGCAGGACTTTAAAGTGTCGAAATATTTTATGTACTGTATTTCTTTCACTGAGACTTGCTTGTGTATCTCTGACTGTGACCCAGAGGCGCCTCAGATGGTGCGTGGATGTTTTTGTTGTGGAAATCGCAGTGTGAAAAGGTGGGACGGAGGGTTACCGCGATGGGCTGTGTTTGTGTTTTGTTGTTGTTTTGTGGGTTTGTCGCTTTGGGTTGTTCTTTTCCTCCAGTTCAATTCCTGTCCCGGATCCAGCAAACTAGGAAAGTCTCCACACCCACCTCTTTCTCCCCTCCTTTATTTCTTTCTCTTTCTCCACACTCACTCCTTCTTTGCTTCACTTCTCAGGAAATAACCTTCTATTGCCTTTTCCAGTCCCAGAGGACTGAGAGATAAAATCCTTCCTCGGTCTAAAGGGTTCTGTGAAGATAGCGTAACAGTCTTCTCTCACAGTTACAGCTCCAGGCTCCAGGGAAGCCCATCTTTCCCTCCTTTTCCCCTCCTCTTTCCCTCCTATACTCTTTCTAACTTTTTCTTTGCCAGATCGGAGCAGTTCTTAGCAAAGTGTGATTTAAAGAGGCTGCAGTGCTGAAGGAGGTGGGAATGCCAGCTGACAAAATCTCCCTCACGTTTTCATGCTTAACCATCCTTGCTGGTGCCACTAAGAGTCCTTTAAGCTTCTACACTTTACTGTGGTGTACTGTGACGTTTTCATGCGCACCTGCTGTCGGTGGCTAGTCTAAGTAACATTACATAAACTTTACCAAGCCTGGCTCCGAAATGCACAAAGAGAAATCCATCATGTCAGATGATGACACTAGAGCTTCAAAACAAAAATTCTACACTGCTGATTCTATCTAGAGATTTTTCGTTTTTCTTACACAGGGATTTAATAAAATAACTAAATCTACAAAAATTAAAAACATAAATGATGGTTTTTTAAAGTGCTATATTGTACTATATTGTACTAATAAACTAATTTGTACAAGTAGTTACTCAACTATGGTTGGGGATAGTGCATCTGCAGTGGACAGATGTAGATTATGCCAGAGCCAGAATGCCTGTGCCATTGTGCCAATATGTGCTAATATTATTATTGCTAATATTTTACATCTCTATGTGCTTCTCTGTGTTCTCTTTACTCCTGCCCTCCCTCCCCCTCCCCAAGTGCTTGCTCTTGGTGGGAATTGTTGGATCTCTGTAAATAATATTACAAAGGGTATGGTCTAGACCTGCTCTCTATATAAAAGTGCAATGAGATAACTTCTGTTATAAAATGGCACTATATAAATAAAACTGAAGTGAACTGAAAAGGACATTACTCTGGGTTTTTACTGCTGTTGTACACAAAAGTAAAAGTAAACCAAACAATCATAATTTTCATTTTTAGCCATCCTACCAGTATGGCTGTATGGATAGCAATATCCGCCTATTGGTCAGTCTGTCACTTTTAGTCCTGACTGAAAATATCTAATTGCCGTAAAATGTTGTACAGATATTCATTTTTCCCAAAAGGACGAAACTTACTGACATAAAACATTTTGCACAGATATTCATGATTCAGAAAGGATGAATCCTAATGACTTTAGTGATCTTGTGACTTTTCCGCTTGCGCCACCAGCAGTTTGACATTTTTGGTGACACATGTCATGAAAAATTGTACACACATCCATGTCCCTACAGGAGCAATTGTAATCACTTTAGTGATCCCCTGAATTTCTGTCTTGCGTCACCATGAGGTCACAATTTGTGCCATGGCTATAGACTCTTCTCATCAAAAACCAACTGGTTTTACTTAAACCAGGATTATTTGTCCTCATGCAAAAAGCCACCATATCCCCATAATTTGCATTAAACTGAATCATAATAAGACCACCTCAAAGTTCTAGGAATAAAAAGTGAATAGAAAAATAAGCTGCTTATTATTAACCACAGTCCTAAGTAAGTTTACAAAAAAGACAAGAATTGTACACTACAAAACAGTTATGTAGCTGATTCTCTTAAAAGAAAAACAAATAATGAGTCCTAAACTAAAATTCTCCACGTGGGTACAGTATTAACTCCTGTCTGTTTGCTTTATTCTACACACACAATTTGTAAGGCACGTGCAGATGTAAACAGAGATATGCATTAACAGTGATGACTATCAGCACTGAAGCAGTTTATAGAAAGTAGCAGTGAATACGGCCAGTTACAGTTACAGTGGCTCAGCACAGACGAGGCTCGATGTGTGTACGTGTGTGTAGTACGTGTGTGTGAACTGTATGTCAGTTTCAGTAGCTCTGCGGGTTGAAGGGGATAGGCCAAGGTGTTTATTTAACCTTATCAGGGGTTGTCATCTACTCAGGTCGGTGCAGAGTGGATTTCAAAAAGGAAACTCCATTTATTACCTTCATGTGAAGCTCACTTCCCCCAGAAATTAGCCTGGTGCTAGAAAAACAACCATTCATATGCAGTGTTATTTGAGCAGAATTTAAGCTTACTCTGGTTATGTAATTGTGACTTATCTTAAACTCTGTGTACCGAGGTTTTTGCTGAAGCGTGTGAATGTGCACAAGCCTGGATAAGACTGAAGATAGAATGAAAAACAGCTGTATTTTACAAAAGTGTATTTTGCAGCTGAAAAAATTACATGGATGTTTGAGAAAAACTGTCTTTGCCTTATTTTTTTTCTTTGCCTGGAAAGATTTATGATCTGAGAGAAAGATGAAGAGGCACTGACCTGTTTGTTTGACCCCCATTCATCTTCTTTGCTATGTTAATGATTCAAACTGATTCTGACACGTGGCACTGCCTCCTCAAACAATAATCGGGGAGCCTTGCCAAGAAGTTAAATGCCCTCTTTGGGTGGTGATTAAGGATGCCGAAGCAAGGTCCCACTTGAGAGATAAAGAAAGACAGAAAGTTGACACAACACTCTGTCATGGAACGTCGTCATTAGATTTGTTGAGGAGAAAATGTGACATGGCGAGTTAATCTGTGTCAGCAAACTTACAAAAATTAGATTAGTTTGTCATCACATAATTCATGATCATTGGTTTGGTCTTTCCGATGCTCTTTTCTTTTCTCAGTTTCTTTTTGGACAAACAAGTCTACTGGACTACTCAGGAAATAAAAAATGATCTTTCATGGTGATATACTGGCTGATGTGGTATTCATTTCACTTTTCTCTCATTGCTCATGTGTAACTCTTTCAAAACAAATTACATTCAATTTGCTTCAGCAATTACATTTTGGGGAAAATTTAATGCCACTCAGACTACGTTCACAGCCAGTGTCTTTCTTTGAAAAAGCATCTGTCTAAACACTGTCTTCAGTAGGTTTAAACACTCACAGTATCATTTGTATGCGGATGACACAATTATGTATTCTTGTGCCCCTACACCTGAGATTACTTATGCAAATTTGAAGTTCGATTTTGCCTCACTACAAGCTGCCCTGTTTGATTTGAAGCTACTTTTAAATGCACAAAAGACCAAGGCGATGTTATTTGCACCTACTAATACTAAAGTCCCAGCTCTTTCTATGTCTAAGGTTTTACCTTTAAAAAACACGTTGAAACTCTTGCTTTTCATTTTTACATAGATTAAAAGCTTGCTTTTTTAGGACTACACAGAAAAAACTGGTTGCAGTATTATTCCTTTTTTAGCTAGATTATGGTGATATAATCTATCAATTTGCATGTCCATCTACACTGTCAAAGCTTGACAGCTCTCAGGTTCATCACAAATGCTGGCTATCAGACACATCACTGCATCTTATACAGTAGGGTAAATTGGCCATCACTCAAATTTCACAGGATGCTACATTGGTAAATCTTTATTTATACAGCTATTTTAGGTCTTTTGCCTTCTTATATCTGTTTAGAGTTAGTTCACATGCTGTACATATGATTTAAGATCGGACTACTTTGTAAGGTACCAAGAATTAGTACAGAAACAGGATAGAGGAATCTGTCTTACTATGGCCCTTCGTCCTGGAATGAACTCCAGTCTAAGCTTAAGATTGGCGCGCTAATTTCCTTAGCTGCTTTTCAAAAACGAATATCTGACATTCTGACAGACATATGCACTTGTTTTTTAATAAACGGTAAGTAGATCCCTACATTTAGTCTTTCTAATTTTGTTTGTTTTACATATTTTAAACTTGCATTTTTGTCTATGTAAATATCGTGTAAACTTTGTGTAAATCTGTATTGTATTTTAATTTACGTAATGTATTGTTTTTCAGCTCATGGTTGAAAAATTGTGTTTTAATTGTGCTATACAGGACTCCCTTGTAAAAGAGACTGTGTCTCAATGGGACATTTCCTGTTTAAATAAAGGTTTATATACATATAAACAATGTTTTATCAAACTGTCATACGAAAGTACGAAATTATAGATTGTTTCTGGCTGTTTTGATGCCTTCAAGGCAGAGAAGCATGTTTCTATTTTCAAGCATGTTCTAAAGATTTATGTCAAAAACACATTCTTATTTCAAGACATTTCATGTGTACCTTCCAATATTTTGTACTATTATATATTATAAGTGTCTCTGCTGCAGCAACAACAACTCTGTAGTACAGACCCCTCATGGATTGTAACAGCAACAACATCCCGCAGACTTTTGGACAGTAGTTGCACTGATTCGTCGCCTACACACTTGAGCAACGCATGTTTTCACACATAACAGGCGCCAACTGGGGCTGGGTGGGATTCTTAGACAATAATTCTCACTGTTCAATGTTCTTGCAGTTGATTTATGATGTTGTTGCATGATTCAAAAACCTGTGGCACGGTCATCTCAGCGCTGGTGTCATCCCACTCATTTCATCTGACAATGCAGGACGCAGGCCAAGTCTGAAGGAAAATCAGTGAGAAGCATGTTAATTGTATTTTCATTGTTTACTGTATAATTCTACACCTCAGGGGTGGGGTCGTAGAGTTTGTTTTCCATTTTTAGTTTTTGTTTATGGAGAATAAATATTGTATGATTATCCAAAATGAAAAGGGCTTGAAGCATAAAACTCAACAAAATGCAAATACAGGATAAACAGATTCCAGAGGGTAGGTGACATGAAAGTATTCATTTTCAAGAGTCAAAGGGGAATAAAAATTCTATTGTTCATGAGCACATTGTAACTAAAACAAAAAAAGTTCAGTAAAGAGAAAGGTCTTCCTCCCTCACCAGCCTTAGCCTTAACCCTGAATAAAGTTTGCATACACCTGCAGTGCTTGACAGATTCTATTTCCTATGACATTGAAGATATGTACTCTGTCTGCGTTCCTCCTCCGCAAGGTCAAAATAATGGGTTCAGTGTGTCAAGCTCATACAGGCTAGACTATACAACATAGTACCAGAAAAAAACATTATGTTTCCAGATGTTCTCACATCTCTACTTTGCGCTGTAATTAAAAAGAAATGGTGTCTGTGCCTCTAGTGTAATATTAGTTAAAAGATAGGTTTACAATTTTTTTATCTTCTTAAAACAAAAGTCAGGTGCCCATATGAACATTGACACAGGTTTTGCTTGCTGTAATGATTCCTCTTGTTCAGAGTGGCTATAAAAACAAGTGATGACAAAGTCCACAGTCTTTTTTCTGTGCATAAATGTTTTCAGAAGTTTATCTGTAGATAATATGTTAGAAGGGCTGTATGCAACAATCACTGCCACTAAATGTTGCAATACAGCATCTCAGGTCAAAACAAATGACAATAATTTCCCCCCCACAGATCATCAAACACACTTCATTCAAACTGGACAGAAACATTATAAAACTCACCAAACCACCACCGGAATATTGTTCTACGCCTCAGCCCGCAGCTACGAAGTAAAACATGAGCCATTATATCGCTCTTGCTCACCACCAGACTCAAATTATAATTTTACCTCACAGATCATCGTAGAGCAAAGAAAGTTTAGAACCATACTGCTATACTAATTATCATATAAATGTTGAAAACGTTTGAGTTGCAGTGTAGAGGATCTGTTTATAGTATGTCAGAAAATAACTGTTTGATATACCTCCCTTGTTCCGGGAACAATCACCTTGTTGTGGTGGAGAGGTTTGGGTATCTCTATGAACCTGAGCACTGTGTTGTCTGGAGGCTGGTGCTCCTGGTAGGGTCTCCCATGGCAAAGTGGTCCCAGGGGAGGGGCCAGACTAAGAATAGTTCAAAAGGATCCATGAAAAATCAAGGAAGAACTAAGCTGTCCGGAGGAAGCCCAGGACCCTGGTCTGGAGCCAGTAGGGCTTACCTCTATGTACAGTTTCGGTTCTGGAACCATAGTCCTGGGTAGGGGATGGGCTCTGTTCCTCTCTGGAGTTGCCCAGGGTGTCTCTGTACAGGTGTGGGGTCCCCGGCTGAAGGGCTTTTTTGTTGTAGTTTAGTACGGGTGGTGGGAAACTCTGACTGTTGTATGTGGATATGCACCGAACAGCAGTCTGGAGTATTCTGCCTTCTTGGAGACCCTGAATGGAGTCCTGAATGGGGCTCCAGTTGAAGACTTCAACGCATACGTGGGCAATGATGGAGACACCTGGGGAGGCGTGATTGGGAGGAACGGCCTCCCTGATTTTAACCCGAGTGGTTGTTCGTGTCATCGCTGTTTTTTGCAGATGATGTGGTACTGTTGGCATCATTGGTCCAGTACCTTCAGCACTCACTGAATTGGTTTGCAGCTTAGTGTGAAAGGACTGGGATGAAGATTAGCACCTTTTAATCTGAGGCCATGGTTCTCAGCAGGAAACCGAGTGCTCACTCCGGGTAAGGAATGAGTCTTTACCCCAAGTGAGGGAGTTAAAGTAGTATTGCATTTGCTCTACCGCACATCTGTGACTGAAAAGGAGTTTTGGGGTCCCCTGCTGTAGCTTCTGTAGCTTCTGTAGCTTCTGTAGCTGCTGGATAGTTGAATGTTCATTGTTCAACGCCACCAAACCCAAACACCACACACCAAAATCTGAGATGAAAAAAAAAACAGCTGTTGTATTGCTCTTCTCAAGGCCACCAGTTTTGTTCTCTGCTTGGGTAGTCATTACCACACTTTATCTTTACATAGCAAATAGTATTTGCTGCTTTATTAATGTTCAGAGTCTCATTAACCGAACTTTAAAAGTACAGGACAAAATAAGATGTTGACCTGGTGATGGCTCTAGAGGCAAAGTCAGGGTGTTTTACAGTTTACCCCTGGGGAACATTAATGTATGTAAGTACCAACTATCGTGCCAATCGAGCCAATAGTAGTAGTATGTAGTACTAGTGAGATATTTCAATAAAAATAAACAAAAAAGTGAACACATGGTGGTGCTAAGGAGGAAAAGTCAGGGGATCACCAGTCATTAAAAAACATTGTCTCGGTGTTTTCTAGCAAACAGCCATCTTTGCAATTACAATGACAGTTACCTGACTGGAAAAGTATGAATGTAAAAATGTTTTTTTGGGGGGGGGGCCTTGTCTTGTTTCTTAGTCTCAAGTTTGTGTAACACCTGGCCAAATAAGTATAATTGCAGTCTGCCTGTGAGTCAGCACTTCGATGTTGTTTGAGTAAATCAGACAAACCGAAGGAATAGACATTAATCCACTAAATATTATAGTATATGTATGTATATATTATACATGACATATATGTATGTCCACAGAATCAAAGATGGGATTGAGCTACACTTTGTGGGTGTTACTTTTCAGTTTGACCTCCTAACCCTGCTCCCCCCTCTCCCCCCCTTAACCAGGAGTCTACCAAGTCAAGCATAACAAAATAAACAGCAAACATACACTGTGACCACAACTTAGAGCCTCAACCTTTCACTGCTCCATTCACAGAAAACCACCAGCACCAGTCAAATCTAAACTCCCGCCCCCACGGACACGCTCAATACACAATCAACCGCAGACACACATGCCATCATCTGTGGAATATGATGGAACTCAAACACCTTTACCACTCCCCTGAAGACAGAGGATATTACTATATACTATTTTATGATCATGATAATCGTCTCACTGTGACTTCAGTCCATAAATGTTTCAGAACGCTGCACAGGAAGTTCTGTAACTCTTCAGAGCCTGAAAATAAACTGCTGCATGCCATTTTGAGAAAGGCAGCATTATGTTAATCTCAGTGGATGAAATAAGAAGAATGGAAAAGCAGCCAAAATCCTGTGGATAAATAAAATCTCAAAAATAAGACAAAACGGCCACACAACAGAAGTCCATAATTGGGGTCTATATTACAGATAATGGTAGATAATGCTTTGTTTATATAAGGAAACATAAACACAATTTCAAGAGTCGTGTCACCTGAGGTAACATCCCTCAGTGCTCTGGCTGTAAGGCACAATGATTTGTTTATGGTTAAATAGCCATTTGTTTACTGAAGACGGTGACCTTTCTCTGGACCCTCACTCTCCGTTAAGCTCTCGCCCCTATTATCTGTGAGTATGTGTGTGTTTGTGGTGGATTTATATTATGCTGCCATATAGTCATCAAATTGCTATCTCATTGTTCTTATGCTCAATAACCCCGTATGGCAACAAAAACACGTTACTATTAATAAAACTGATTTTTAAGCATGTTTTACTTCCTCAGTTCACAGGTTTTTTTGTCATAAGCAGGAGTTTTACACTCTAAATGAAGCAGTAGTTAAACAGCAGTGTCAGCCTCTCGTCGCACCCTGTGTGCAGGATGTTGAAAGTGTAAAACAACAAGCTGGCAGGGGAAACAAGTAAATAGTGGTTAGTCTGTTGCACAACAGCATGCAGTCATGCAGAGTGCTGGAGACAGCGGTTTCGCTTCAGCTCTCCTCTTTTGGTGGAAATCCATCCAGACTGGCCAAAATGTCATCCGTGTGCTCAGAGACATAGAGCGCCATGAATCTTCTTTTTCAACCTTTCTGTCAATATGTTGTATTAAAGGAAAGCTGCGCCTCAGTCTGTTCTTTTGCTGGTCACAGAAACCAGAAATTTGGTGTGTTTCCAGGTTGCCAATTTTCTCCATTTTTACTCGCTCTGAACATTTTGTTTTTCTGTGGCAGAAGTCACACTTTCCATAGCACTATTTCCGTCTTTGGGTTAAAGTGCAGTGCAGACAAAAGAAAGAAACCACTCAACTGGCTAACTTCCTGTTTCTCACATGGTGCCTGCTACTACAGAGGAGAAGCAAAAATGATGTCTATATACTGCGTTTGATTGCAGTGCTGTTACATGGGTGATATAAAGAAAACGCACCCTGGAGAACTTGTTAAGCTATTATGTGTGTTTTTACATGGCTAGAAAATAAATTGAGTATTTCACAAGATGAAAAAATAAAACTTTTTCCAGGCCGGTTTGGAACTAACAGTGAAAGCATGCACATACTATATGTTCCCCTTGTTACCCACTTCTGTTTCATTCTTACCTAGGAAAGGTATACAGGTTACTGGTGGTACACTGTCAATGCTTCAGCCGATTGCACCTCTGAGAGCTTTTAAAGTTACTGTGTTTTTACATGGCTGGAAAATAAATGGAGTGTGTCACGAGAAAGAAAATGCCCCTGTTTCCAGGAAAGCTTGGGAGCAACAGTACAAGTACATTTACTCTGTATATTCCTCTCATCCTCCCAATCCAAATCACTAATAGCTCTCTTCTCCTACTGATTACCCCTCCACTGCATTTTACTGCTGATGAAATGAATAAATCACAGTGGAAATGTAAAAGCTCGTTTAGTCCCCCTACTGTGTCGTAGTAAGATGAAACAAAGGCACATGCAGTCAATGAACACATTGCCTTCATTTCTGCCCTGCAAACCCACCCAACTGACACACACATGTACACCCACACATTGTATCTTTTCATGTCCTTGCCCTTTATCTGCCTGATATTTCTCTGATGCATGTCTTAACTTGCTCTAAGTTCCCCTTCTCCTCTCTACCGCAGTACCTGACAATTAAGGACCATTTCTGCCTTTTCAGCAATTTATTCGACTATTCCAACTAAGTGGCCAATTTCACCTCTATATCTCAGTGAAAATGCATGCTGCCTAAATTTATTTCAAGTTCAGAGGTTTCAAAAGTTACCAAACATGAGTTGCAGGGAAATGCTCAGACTATCTACATTTATTCATTTAGCTGACGCTTTTATCCAAAGCGACTTACAATTGCTATACATGTCAGAGGTTGCACGCCTCTGGAGCAACTAGTGGTTAAATGTCTTGCTCAGGGACACAATGGTGAAACCAAAAATCAACGTTTAAGAAGTTAAAATTAAATGTTTTAAAAAAGAACTTAGTCAGTTGACTACAAAAGACTTGATCATATAGTTCACATAGCACTACTGTGCATAGTCATCACATGCTGCAAATCATCATTTGGCCTATTTTCTCCAAGTCACTGCGTTTGGGTTTCCTGCCATCTCAGTGATATATTTAGCTTTGCGACTTTGGAAACAGTAATGGACAAACACGTACAGAACAGACACCTGCAAGGAAATAGGGACAAAGCAAATACATGTACATGTAAATACACAATAGTAGAGATATGTATCAGCAGAAATAAATGGCATGAATGTGAAAAAGTCATTGTTTGGTCTCTTTACTGTTATTCGATTAATCACTGGATTTAAAAATGTCAGAAAGTTCAAGTTCAAATTGCTATTTATTTTATTTACAATAATATAAAAGAGAAAAAAAGCCATCAAATCCTGACATTAGAGAAGCTCGAAACCAGAGAATAAGCAACTCACATGTAGCACTGCTCATCAAAACGTACATAATAACAGAGGATGATCACATGACTAGAAACACAAGCAGAACTGTTTGGACCCAGCTCAACTTCACATTGCAGTCTTTACTCTACACAACCCCAATTCAAAAAGCTTTCACTTAACTTCACTGCAGTTAACTTTAGCCTTCGGTTAACTTCACTGAGTGTTCAACAGGCTTCACAAGAAATTACAGCATGTGATCATGATCGCACAAAACAATCCATCCCCCCGGCTCCCCGAAATATCACATGATCAAACACTGAGGTGTCGTCTGTCTGTGTCAAGGCGTCGCCTGTCAGCAATAGCCCATGTGGTTTTGTTGACTGTGTCCTCTGAGGAATGCTGATAAGGCTCGGTGGTGCGATCCCCTGAGCTTGCAGGGCTCGGCACATGAGCGGAGATTCATCAAAACATATGTGAAGTGGACTTGTGGCTGATTGAGGGCCTGATATCCTCTCTTCTGGTCTTCATTAGACGGAGGAATGGGGGGAAGGCAGGGGGGTTCCTCACTTTCCCAGCAAATGGGTCAGGCAGAGTGGAGCCCCTGCATTTACTCATCAGATCTGGCAACCCTGGCCTGTTGTATACATTGCTGCATTATTAGGGACCCTACTTGATAGCGGTTCACTGTTGTTTTTCATATATCCTGTGAAATACAGTTCCAGTTTAGACTTAGGTAAATGTGTTTTGGGTGATCTGATCACACACAGGGTCAAATTGTCAATCTCTGAATCTAACAAATCTCTTATTAATTGTTCTTTCTTTTAAAATTTTTAAAGGCAAAGAGCAATTTACTAAAACTTTCAGGTTAAAATTTCATCTAAATGATGACTAACGAGTGGATAAAACACAGGCACAAAAAGAGTAGAGTTGTACAGTCTTTCTGCTGTTACTGTACTTAGTTATTTACAAGCCCAAAGTACATTTGTGTGTCACTGTTACTGTCACACAATTTTGACTGAAGTCCCCATTTGAGTAACCTCTGATCAGGGCCGTCAGCCCATCTTGGTATCAGCCCGGCCATTGCCGACTAGGCAAAATGCTTATTATTACATTATACATAATTATTATTATTATTATTATAACCATAGTGAACTTGTGCAAGAAATAAAACCCCTTCCAGTGTGCTATGTTTTATAAAGTGGCCGAAATGACACTGCAGTCACGATTTCCACCCGCGATTCCGTTTTAAGCCACAGGTGCGTCGCATGATGAGGAGGCTTGTTAATGGGGAAGCCTATCAAAACCGAACGTTGCAGGCTATCAAGTGGCACCTGCACCAGTGTGTTCCCCGTTATTTACCCGGTCTGTGCATGTAAAATATCTGCCGTGTCCCCGTCTTATAACGTAATAGATTATAATCAATATATTGCAGGTTATACCATTATAATACCATATTCTGCCATCACAGAAACAACATTGTCACGTTGTTCTGTTTTAGTCTAGTTTTGGCATGACAGAGTATCATGCTCTTCTTTTATCAAACAATTTTTCCAAATCAAACGACAAAATACATCATATATGTAACTGCCCTGTAGAGCGACATTCTTTATCAGTGCCTCCCAAACCTTTACAAGTCACTGTCGCAAAAATAAAGCCATCTGACACAGCTATAATTAAGGTTTGATTTGATTAGGGCACATAAACAACTTTATGTAGGAGTAGGAATAGATCATGATTTGGGTTAAAATAAAGAATTGGTTGTGGTTGGATATATCGTGTTGTTAATTAGCAACTTAATTCCAGTTAGGGGACATTCGTCTTGTCGGCTGAGGTGTAGGAACGACTGTGGTCATTGTTCAAAGAAGTCGGCAACTGATATGAAATGGTAAATGAACAGCGGTCTGCCAGATCCAACATTTTGTTGATCCCTACATCCATCCCAACCTCCCTTGTTGCACTATTTCTTCAGTATAGTCATAATTTATGTACTTTCAAGTAATCTGCAATGTCTTATCTATCTGGCAAAAATTTTGTTTTACTTGTCCTACAGGATTCGGATTTGATAAAATGCTATCAAACTCTAACCACAAATGGAACAAGTGGGATTGCACTCTAAATAGACATTAGGGTAGCATAGCGGGCTGATTGTTCAGGCCACATTCAGGTTTGGGATTCACATGACCACATATAGCATGTCATATAATCTTAACACATGTGTCCACTTAGCTAGGCTATCAACACAATAAAAACTGCACTTAAACACTCCAATGGAGCTGTTGGTCTAGGTCCA
The DNA here is from genome assembly GCF_014851395.1 of Micropterus salmoides. NCBI lineage: Eukaryota > Metazoa > Chordata > Actinopteri > Centrarchiformes > Centrarchidae > Micropterus > Micropterus salmoides. The sequence continues at coordinate 24,196,176 of NW_024041151.1, read as the reverse complement.
AAAGGTGGTGTGGTAAGTGGCTTTTTAATAAATGTTTTGCCTGAATAGTCCAGAAAACACACTGGAAGTGATAAGTGAAAAAAGCTCTGGCTGAACTATGAAATCAATAAGGAGATGTGGTCACAGCATTCGGTCACTTTGGTCAGATGTTCCTTTTGAAGCCGACATGCTCCTATCCTAGTTCCTATTTACAGACACTGATTCTGAAAAAGAGCATTGAATTTCACTATGCTAACTCCACTTTTCCTTTCATTATTGACTGAATTGACGCAATTAGATATAACAGACTAAGATCAGTATAGAAAATAGGAGGTAAATTTGGTAGAGCCTTATGGGGAAACCGAAGCACTGATTGGAAAATTGTTAATACATTTTTTTCTTCATCTGTATCCATTTTTACTTAGGCAAGCTTTTCAGCAGCTGGTGAGTCCCAAAATGGACCTGAGATGATGATCTAAGATAGCCACAGAATAATGACCACAGAATAATGGAGTAGCATCAGTCCTTTCTTCAGCTCAGAGCACATGGAAAAAAGTATCCAGATGGCTCACACAACCTATTTCCTTTATTAATTGTTGCCTGTTGCCTTGGTACCTGCTCTGAGGTTTTTTTTGCACAATAATGACAAAATGGCAGAGGTTCATCTTCTAATGACTACTCTACTGAATTTTTCAACACAAAAAAACATGTTGTTTCCTGCAGGGCCAAAGCTGTAATGGGCAGGTGGGCGACGGTACAAGTTGATTGAAAGTAATGATGTTAATGATGGTAATCACTGGGAAAAAGCACTGCTATTAATGCTTAAATTTAGGTAAAGATTGGTGTAGCTGCATATGATTGTTTTTGTTCTTACCTCATCAGCTATTTGTAGGTGACAGTAGAGCATTTATTCAAGTGTTAGCAAATTAACTTTGGGTATTACAGTTCTTTTCCTCGTTGTTTCATCTCTTACTCACTTACACACAGTCACAGTTTCCACCATGTTCTGTAGGTAACTTCAGCTGGGTGAACAGCAGCCCCAGCTCAATGGGAAACAGGAAGTGGGTGATGCGGTGTAAATGTGTGCCTATACCTATCCAATATTCATGGTTTGAGTGGCCAGACTGTTCCCAGTCATTACTGCACTTACTGCCTCTCTGCCATCTCACTCTGAGGCTCATCACAGAGCCAGTCACTCAAGACGTGTTCCCCTGCAATAAACACGAGGCCGTCATTTCCAGCGGTCCTGGCACCCCATGTGAAACAACACCACATGAATCACAAGTAAGATAGAAAAAAACCCAACAAGATAAAACATTATGCACAAAGTTATGTATATTTTTCTCAAATCTTTGCCAGTTTTCTTTTGTAATTCTGAGTTTTGTTTCTGTCTTCGGGACTATACATCTTAGGAAACAATCTGAGAAGGGGGAGTCAGGAGCGGGGCATTGCTTAGCAAGGTCAGAAGTCAAAATGTTTGGGTACCACAGCAAGGATATTCCTGGGAAATACATAAATAAGGATTAAAATAATTTACATTTTTTGTTTTATTAGAATTTATATTTGTATTTAAGATAAATACAACAACATCACAAAATTTTTTGAGGTCTACGTGACAAAAAAATCCAGCAGCAGCAGCATGCTCTATAAAGCTGTGTGTATGGCATTGACTGACCAGATGAAACCAGGTGAATGTCATCATATTGATTTAACCTATAAAATCCACCTCAGCTCTGAGGCGAGGATGTCAATAAACAAGTCAGCTCAAGAATAATTTTAAACCAACTGAGGCACTGAAGGTGCTGTCCTTAGTATATAACTGTAAACAGTGTTTTTCACTGCTACAAGAATACAACTATGTGCGTGCTTGTTGCATTATTCACTTCATCTTTTATGAATAACCTGCTTAGTAAACAAGTCAGGTCTAGTATTGATGTTACCTGATGTTGCTACAGTTAACTCCAGCTCCAGTCTCCCCTCATGCAACCAAATACTGTAGAAAACAATATCAAAATACTGCGGTCATTCATGTGGAGAGAACTGTTTTAAAATGTTGCAAAAACTAATTAGACAACCAATGTGGCCTGCGGTCTCATGATGTTTTTCCAGATGTTGGTTCTCAGAGTTAGGATGGAGGTGAGCAAAAAAAGTGTTGACGTTGAAATTGTTATTTCAAGAGAGGTTGTTACTCTTAGTGAATTTGTATCTGGTTAAAAACACTTTTGAGAACAATATGCATCTTCACTGGGTTAACATTCTTTTTTTGCCTATTTATGTTTTCCCGCATCAAATTTATCGTCGTAACAGTGCCTTTATCCTGCCATCTGGGCCAGGTCTTTCTTGAGAAAGAGATTTGAATCTCATTGAGTGTTACCTGGTTGAATAAAAGGAAAAGAAAGATTTACAATTTCTGGTTTTGGACATGGACATCACAAAATGAATGTCCTCAGATGAAGCTCACGTTTCTTTCTATCACTATTTATCACAGCACTTCTCTATGATAGATTTTTAATGGGCACCAGTTAAGCCAAGGCTCCCATAACTCTTTTTAGTGTGTCTCTGAAGGCCAAGTTGAAATCCTGAAACCTTTCTGTGGCCAGCTGTCCGTCTCTCGGCTTTTCTCTTCCCTGTCTTTATTTGTCGTCTGGTTTTGGAGCGCTCTGCGACACCATTTGTCTCCATAATAAGTCTCAGTAAACAGCGTTTTGGTGGGCCCACCTGCAGGAGACCCAGTACTGGTCACTGATCACCACGGGCCTCTTTGGACTACCCACAGAGGAGGAGGCAATTAAGGCCTTGGGAAGGAGCCATAAATCTCCATAAACTTCAACTAGCCACTCTCCCCCCACTTTCGCTGGACGCTCAGATAATGCATCTCCTCCTCAACAGCCCCCAGATGGAGTCCAGGGGAGACAAAAAAAACCTGATTTCCCACAACTAAGCAGCTCCTTCTCAAAGTTCCCCTGCAGTCAAGGCCATGACGGTGGAACAATTCTTGACAATGCTGATGGGCAATGTTGCTGAAGTTTTTGAGGGTTTTGTTCTGGGAGAAATGTATTTTTGACTTTGGCTTTTTCTGGCTTAGGGAACTTTACTCATTTATATCCCTGAAACAAACATTTGCTGATGGGTCACAGTGTTTATATATATATGTAATTCTGCAAATCAAACTCTAACAAGCCATTTAAAAAAGAAGCATGTGAACGAACTGTGTTGAGGCAAGAGAGAGTCAAGACAAAGCTGCATAGACGTATCTGGTGACAGTTTCACGATAAAGTGCAAGCTAAAGCAGAGTTATGAATTATAGACACACTCACCGTCTCAATGCAATGGAAAGCATTTTCACAACATGCTGTATAACATGAAACCTTTTTTCTGTAAATGAGGGGAAGAGGCACTAGTCTCACTAATCAGACAGGACGTGCGACGGAAAACATCCCTCTTTGGGAGGAAATGCCTGCTTCCTCTCTGTCATATTCTTAAGGCCATGCTGCTCTGCAAAGCTGCTGATGTATGGCTTCAGCACCACTACCTACCGAGACATAGGTATGTGTTTGTAAGAGAAAGAGAGAGAGAGAGATAGAGACTGCCTGTCCAGTGTTAATTAGGGGCAATTAGAGAGATACTTGCATGGGAATTAGTAATTTTCCAAACTGTGCAGCTACTGTTTTTTCCCATAAGTCATTTTCTAGGGAAGACTGCATTAATCAATCGGTCGGACTCGGATAGTCAATCAGTCACTCCACTTCTCTGGATTGAAATATCAGTAAATATTGATAGACTTTTCTTCAGACATTTATGGTCCAAACAGAGCTTACTGACTCTGGTGGACCCCTGACTTTTTGTCTAGCGCCACAATGAGGTTGAGTTTTGTTTTTTATCCAAGTCTGGAATTACTGTCTAATTAAAACCAAGTATCTGTAAATCTGATGATTTTTACTTTTTTAGACATAAAATGTTTTTGCTTCCTATGCAACATAAACTGCTGAACACAGTGCTGTTTTTCTTGGTATGATGGTTTGGAGATACATGGCTCTCAAAGGACAGCGATGAAATGTTAGTATGTTAACATGCTAAATAGTAAACATTATGCCTGCAAAACATCAGTATGTTGATGTTATCATGGTTGCAAAATAACAATCAGCCAACACGTTAGCAAGTTGCTGTTAGCATTCAGGGTAAAGCATCGTTGTGTCTAAGTACAGCTGCTCAGAGCAGAACGGGTAAAATAGCTGTCTCTGTGCTGCCCCTGTAACGGTCAGTTTTGAAGGCATTTCTGAGGTGTCTGTCAGCCATTTGCCTTCTCAATAGCTAGCCAGCTGACGCTAAAGCTAGTGACTGACAGCCAGAAGAGAAGCCAGATGGCGTGCTGAGGTCACACGTTGCTGTGAGTGCTGCCCTAAAAGGCTGTTCCTAACCACTGTTTTTAGAAGATGCCTTCACTCGAAAGTTAGGCCTCCTGAGGCACCTGTCTATTACAGCGGCGAGGCAACTGCCTTCTGTTTCTAACAGAGCCTGTGTCTCAATTGTCAGCTACATTCATGAAACGGAAATGCATGCATGTTGGATTTTTAAATGTTTTCCCCATATTTGTTTCAGAACATTTTAGTAGGCTATGGTCCTAACCTATTAACTCTTGAAAGCACTTCCACCTTGCTAAACACCTTGATTTTCTGCATTATCTGTGAATGGTACAAAAAAAGGTGTCCTAGTGGTGTTCGCAAGTGCTGGTAGGCTCTTAAAATCCAAGACCTGAGGGTCTTAACTGCTTAACAATATCTATGGTTAAAAAACATCTTTTAATGTTCATGCTTTTAATTACATCCATGTGTCTGTGTCCTGTTTGCCTTCTTTGATTTTGCAAATGATACATGAATGATGAATCCAATGCAACTTAGGAAAAACATATTGAGAAAAAAAGTGGTGAAAAATTGTTTGCAATTGTTAGCATTATTTTTAGCCTACAATTTAAAAAAAACAAAAACATTTAAATACTTACAAATGAGTATTTTGTCCAAAAAAGGACAATCCTGGCTTTAAAAATGCCCCTTATCATTCTTCAGAGTTTATTTTGAAAATTGTTAAAACCACAGTTTCAGTTTCTGAAAACTGTTACTGAGAAGATGTGTTATTAGATGCTGTTGATGGTGATGTGAAAGGTGTTGACCTGATCTTTGAACTGTCTCTCCTTTCCCTCCTCTGCACGAAACTGTCTGGCACATCTCGAACACACACATCTGGAGGAAAACTGCATGTTTTTTGTCACCTAAATGTTGAAATGTGAAACCACATGTGGAGGTGGCTGCGCAATTCATTCGATCCCTACTCCTCTGTACTCTTCTTTTTTCCCTCCTCGTTTTTTTCTCTTTGGTGGTGCGATATCACTTTACCGGGTCACCAGATTTCTTAGTGTCACCGAGGGGACACGTTGCTCACCTCTTGACTTTCTTACCTCTTGAACCAAGAGAAAGTTCCCCTGATATAGGGTTAAGACTGCCAGCTGTCATTCTCGCCTCCCACTTTTTAAAGACTGAAACCAAGAGCGGGAGAAGGTGTGCAATTTAGTGAAAGTAAAAAGGCACATAACAGAGGAAAGCTGATAAGCATCAAGCTGTACTTGTAGAGCAGCTCATCTAACATTAATGGTAGAGTAATTGGTTTGTAACTGTAACACTTACTAGGCCATCAATAATGACCAGGGAGGCGAGTGTAGAATTACTTGGTTGGGATAAGGGGCCATTGTGCCGGAGCTGCAGCCACAGGATCAGCTGAATGGGCCTGCAGTTATGTCGGACAAATATTTATACAGTATCATGTAACTGGAACATTCTAACTAGGGAAGACAAGAATAGACAGGGTGATTGAAAAGTCAGATACACATGTACTACATTTCTACTTTATCTAAGGATCTACTATTGGATCATTCACTGATCAAAGCTACGGAAATACAATAATGAAAGTGGCTCCTTACACTTAAGAGAATATTTTGTTAGGTGCTCTGAGAGGTGTAATTCTCCAATGCTATAGTGCATTTTGGAAATATTTTACTTTCTGAAATGCATTTAATATTTCAGTTAAACTTGGACATTTTCAGAGGCAGGCGAAATCTTGTGTTGCGGTATGTTTGATTTTTTTAATAATATAATATCAAAATATGGTGATATAGCAACATTTCTGGAAATTTAATTGAGAAACTGTCAACTAGCTCACTGCTACCTAGGTTCAGCATCACCTGTTGAATTAAATTAAGATATTTTTGATGCACTTTATGTGCTCCAAGTGCAGGTCATAAATTGGGCCAGACAGGAGGCACAGAAGCCAGGTTTTGGACCAAGGAGCCTGTACTTACTGATTTTCATGATTTGAACAAAAAAGATACAGGGAGTAAATGGTGTGGCCTCCTTAACTTTATTGCAGCCAGCGGTCACACTGGTCTGTAATAATCCAATGACAGTGAAAGAATTTTAAACCAAAAAATGGCAGTGGTTTTGACTGCAGATAACTCAGCTAGTCCAGACAACTCATCCACTGCTGAGGAGACGTAGTGAGATAAAGACCAATGATGTGAAAAATGGTGAAATGAACAGTGGTTGTTTTCTTTAGTGTTAAAATAGACTAGACAAGTTCAGTCAATCAGCCTATTAGAAGCTGGAAAAGTGCTGCACAGCTGATGAGGCGGTGGGGTCCAGGCTAAAGTATTTCAAACTGTTCAACTCAAAGAAGCTAGGAGAAAAACAATGATGCCTTTAAGTAATGCAATCAAACATTTATTAGTATAAGTATTTTAAAGTAATGTTTACTTAAACTGTTTAAAATCTGTTCTAACACTGTAGACGAACAATTTTAGAAAACATTTTTGGAGGGTTTTGTCACTCACTTACTTAACACTTACTTACACTCAAAGACCATCAGGAGTTGTTGTTTCCCCATCACTAATTTCTCAGGAATGTAAACTGTTGTCCTCAATTCTGCCATTTAAAGCTCTAAATGTTTCCCAACATTTGTGAATGTTTCACCTTTTTTAAGTCTCAGGCTAGCTTAAAATGTTACTAAATTTATTTTCCCTGATGTGAGAGATGCAAACGCAACATGTGCAAACTGTAGGCTATATTGTCCCGAAGTTGCCACAAATGATCTTCTTTCATACATGTCAACCATTGAGGCCCCTGCATGTATCCCGTTAATTATTCGACCATCCACTCTTTGTTGGCAAACCACTTTGGAACCAATCGAAATGTATTTTATTTAAAGGAGCTAATCCTACAGTGGCTGCATGTACCAGTAAATATTAGGTTTTACAGCAAATAATGTGGGTGGGGGTCGATGGGGACACGTGTGTTTACCCGGATGTAAGCTTTTGATCATGTCTGCCAACAACTGAACAATGGCTTTTGTGCAGCGAAGTGAAACATCTCCATGTTAGTTATTCTTACTAGCTAAATTTACAGTGATAACTACAGCAAATAATATACATGTTTTGTTACATACTGTAGTACATCCAAATGTACAGATAGACAAATTAAAATTCATAAAACATAAAGTCTTTGTAAGGTGTAAGCCTCCAGGACAGCCATAGCAGTTATTCTGGAGTCTGTGGAACTTTACTGGAGGCATCTGCATTTCATCTGTTTTTCCACTCATTTATTCAGGGTTTTCCTTTTATTTATCACCTGCCTTTATATAAACATCAGTAGGTGTTGTCTTATTCCTGTTGGCATCAGTATAATTCCTTTAAGTTTACCTCCCAAGAAAATTTTAAGCCAGTCTTTGTCACAATCACTGGCAGTCACTGCGAGTGACAATGAATCCAAGAAAAACAGTGTGCAGTAAAACACACTGCAGAATAGTGTTAGTTAATAGTTTGTTTGGCATTTGTAGCAGGAGGTTTTGTCAGTACTAAATCACTCTACAGGTAGTGTTCCTTCCAAAGCAAACTACATTCTTTGTCACTACAGATTGTTGAAGCAGCATTGAACCATTATGAGTTGTTGTATACAATCAAGGGTAAAAAGGGGACTGGAGCACATTCATTTGTTGCAGCTGTTAATTGTGCAAATTGCTGTATGTGTACCCTATAAAACCTCACAAACTGTGATGAAATCTGAGGAGTGCATATTTCTCTCAGAAATGTGGAAATCAAGACAAACAGCAAATTGGTTTTTGAGGTAAGATTGAGTTGCCATGTGACCCTAACCCCTCCCCCATCTCACTGCTCGAACAGCCCTCTGAACCTCCCCTGAGAGCCACAGCTGTTGGGGACCTCTCTTTGAACTCACTGCAGGAGGTCTACAGCACCCCCTGGCCTTAAGCTGTCCCTTCTCTCCACCACTGCCTCAGACTGTAACCATAGCCTGATGTGGACTTTTAAGAGGGCTCAAACCTCCCACTGCAGCTGCTCGTCTGGTAAACGGATCCACGCAGGCAGATCACCTGAGAGCGCCGGGGGTAGATCTCTGGAGAGCTGCTCATGTGTCCCACTGGCCGCTCCATTCACAGAGGATCACAAAAGAAAAGGCAGCGAGGACTCATGAGAGTGAGCAGCAAAGGGAAAGTAACAAAACTAGAAACTTTCAAGGTGACCCATTTATTATGAGACTACATGGATGGCTTTATTCGACCATTCATCTCAGACGTACCGTCGCACATAGGTCTGCTGCTGGGCACAACACTGGCAATTACTGCACAGAATCACCAGGATGAAGATATCTCACTGCTGAAGCCTCATACTAGCTTTTGCTGAACACATTTTTGCCCATAATTTATTCTGTATTTTTCTCATGCTGCCCACACACTACAGAGTAATCGGGACAATTTTGGGTCTGATTTGCCCCTCCCAACAATGGCCGGGTGTTCCTGATTGAGGCTGGTTGGAACAGAATATTGGTCTAAATGATCACGTAGTGTGAGGGGTTTACCGACATAATCTTAAAGTTTATCTACTGGACTGGATACACCTGCATTTCCAATCTTAAATATCAAATGTTTAAAATTCATTCTCTTTATCATGGTCATGAGGTGATCCTTTAACTACACCATTGGTTCTTAACCTGAGGGTCAGGACCCCCCTGGGGGGGTCGCGAGAATGCTACTATAAAAAAATAACTTAAAAATAACTAGACTGACTACAGTTGTAAATGGAATCACTTTGGGTGGACACTGTAAATATTTTGCACTGTTTAATCCAGTAGATGGCCGTAATGCCAACCGGTATAAAACGCGAAAAAGAAGAATAAGGGCCCCGATCAGACAGGGTCTTCTATTCTCTTTGCAAAACCTAGCACACACAAGTGCAACCAGCTGATGACAACAGTCTGCCTCCATATTTGTTTATGTCTGATGTCACGTTTTATCACGTGAGTTTCTGTGAGATCCCAAGTCCCCGGAAACGCCTCTCTGGAATCGTTTAGTATAAATGCCAAGTGTGTGGTCGTGTATCTTGAATGAATCATCTGGTGTCTGCGTTCTTACGATTTAAAACATCAAAAATCTTTATGTCTGTGGTATCCCAAGTTTTAAAAATAGGTTAAGATTTGAAAATCCTCTAGTGTGGACCAGGCATTAGTATAGTTGAGAGATCACCTCATGGCCATAATGGAATGAATTATTACTGTGACCTTTCTCAACACATATACTGTAAATATTCAAAAGACAGACTCACACTTAATAACTTTAATGGCTGTTGTTGAAAGTTAGCTGATCTTTAAAAAACCTCTATTTAGGAACAACAGCAGGTTCCACTTTTGTGCTTTGAATTTTGGTGGTGGAGCTAAACCATTCTTTAAATTTGTATCTTTAACTGTCAAATAAATAAAAAGGATAAATGAAAACTAAAAGGAAAAAACATTCTCCTTCTTGCCTCATTCTGCCACGTTATTCCTTTGTAAAAATATCTACCTTGCTATGTTCTGTGAATTTCCAACGTTCCTCTAGTGTCAGGATATTAAATCAAATAAAGACTGGATCAGTTGTATAGTGGCAGCTGGGACGTTCCACGTGGGAGTTGTAGTCATTAATGAGAAGTGACTAATTGCTCTGTGGTTCTGTGGGAATACAGTGAATCTCTATGGGACTTGTTCAATGCTAAGTTTCCCCCTTCATACCTCTCTCTTATTCTCTCTCATCAAGGTTTAAAGCTTGCCATCCTTACTGCCAATTTATTGCAGATGAGGGAGATAAATTAGGAAAGCTTGTTTTCATTGTTGTTTTGTCATTAAAACATATGCATCATCCTTGGTTATGTGTATAATATTGCATTCCCACCGAAAGCTAAATTGGTATGTTGCTGTGGCAGAAAACAGGAACTTGGTTCTGCAGAAAATCTATTTAGACAAACAATATGTCAAATACTGGGTCAGTGACTGCCAGGACAAAGTCTATGTTAATGACCCTATGTCTGTCTATAGTTACACAGGGACATAGAATTTAAGTGGCCATGGTTGGTGGTCAAGAAACCAAGGATACAGTCTAATTTTCTAAAAGGCATTACTTATCATTATTCCAATAAAAATAGCAAAAGACAAAAAGACAGAGACTATAAATCAGCTAATAAATGTTCCCCTCATCAAGCTGATTGACAGGATTTACTGCCTGTCCTTCACTTCTCCTGCGTCCATTATTGCTATTGATTGCTGTCAGTTTGCTTACAGCATGAGCCGGAGTCTTCTGGCCTTGGGGTGGTAGTTTCAGTGTGTTTTGTTCCACCTGTGTGATGTGACTTCTCATGGATCAATAACACCTTGTCAACGACTAACACTTTGCTTGAGTGAGCATCTTTACTGAAAGTGGCATTTTGTGAAACTGTTTTGTGTTAAAAAAAAATTCTGCTCTCTGAGTTGCTTGTACTTGTACCTTGAATGCCTGCTGAACTAAGACAATCAATTTATGGTGAAGTTTGAACTGCAAAGGATCGTTTGTCCACATTATTGTCTGACAATTTTTGGACTAAATGTTTATTCAAATGTCATTCATGATAATAATCCATAGTTGCAGCCTTCATTATGTTACTGATGAGACCAAGAGTAGTATTCCACACAGGGATGGCACATAAAAGGTGTTGCTGACCTTGATGGTATGCAATCATTTAACTGTGGCTGCTGCTTCTTTTATCCTTCTTACTTCTTTTTTTAGCTTTTGTAGCTCATTAACCTTAAAGTAAAGTTTTGGACACAGTTTGACATTCGGTATTTGTAGAAAATGCACTCTTCTTGTGTCCACTTTAGTCTGAAAATCCAGCGACATTCATCTTCAAACAAATAAGTAATATTTTCCTGTGAGGTCAGGTTGGTGTGAGAGAATGAAGGTAGGGAGACTGAGGCTGCTAAGCAACAATCATGCAAAACACATTTGGAGGTCATTACTGAGCCATGCTGAGTGACTCCTACAGGCTGAAACGCTGCTTACTGTTTAAAGTGGATTTGATGAAAGCCTTCATTCAGTTCAGCTCATTAGTTTGAGCATTGGATAGTACACATTCTGAGATTACTCACTGTGGACCTGCGCGGAGGTGCCAATGCCAGGAGGTTTTTTTTTTTATTGATTTCTATGTAAATCACTCACACAAAGCAGAAATCCCAATGTGTTCAGAAAGCAGAGCATATGTCGACAATATCAGCCTTCTGTTTGAGAAAAAATACATGGACACAATGTTCTTAAGTATATGGAAATACATTTAGGAACCAGCATGGTATACTCTGAAACTTTAAATTTATTTTGCCGCACCTCTTAAAATTCTAAGAAACTCTGTGTAGTGAATCTAAATGCTTTTCCAGTACGGAAAAACCAAAAGCAGGAACAAGCATGAGCAATTTTCTGTTACTGTGAAAAACACTGCGGTCCGTTTTGAACCCAGAAGAGGAACTCATGTGAACTGGAAATAATACAGAACAAATACATTTAATACAGAGCAAAAGCAGAAAGAAAGCCCATTCTCAAACTTAGGGTTTATCAAAACCCACAATTTAATTCAACATCAATGAATGCCTCCCTGCTACAAGACAATAGATCATTCTGTTTCTTAGTACTTTGTCTATCAGTCTCTTTTTTCACAATGATGGTATTATTATTATATATTATACTCAATCCTTATAGGTAAAGTTTCTTTTAACTTTCCTACAGGGAGGGCAGAGGAGATTAGACTGAGCGTTTCAGTGCCTTCCTCAAAGACACCTCATCTGGACTGATGTTTGCCAACACGCTTAAAGGCTGTCTCTGTTCTGACATTGGTCCCCTGCTGCCTATATATGGTCATTGTAGGGAAACTATGCCTTAACAAATGACAGCAGTGTTGTTTCCCCCAGTTACTATTAATGGGCACAAAAAGCCTAAAACCAAATGTATTTACTAAAGTCAGAAGCTATTAAGGTCCGCTCAACAGCAGGTTTCTCGTAATTTCCCAGAAATCAAGGGCTCTCGATGTTTCTGAAAATCCATTAAAGCTGTTTACAGCTGTTTACAGCAAAGTCTGGATGCACCGAGTTATTTTGTGATGCATTCTCTTCATTCCTGTAGATAAATGGACAAAGAGAGACACGTGAAATCATCAGGTTCAGATATATCCAGGCAAACTACAGTAGATTTCCAAAGCAAAAAATGATTGTTCATCTCAAATGTCACATGCATTATAGATATAGTTTCTTTCATGTTAAACCAAAAGGTCCCGTCTTCTATAGTTGGGACTGCTGAAAAACACACAAGGAGATGTATGAACATCTAGGAAATCACCAAAAGAAGATGAGTAGGCGGGGAAAGTAAACAACTCTTCATTGCAATTTTCTAAAACTGAATGCATTCAAAATCAAGTGGAAGACTATGTGAGGGTATATTATCTTCACTGAAAGTCACTCGGCAGGGTCGACATTTAGCTGAAGCTCTTATCTAAATGTTAAAGATTGGAGCCATATTTCTCCTCTGCTCTCATCTCCTTGCAGCCTTGCAGCCCATGTTCGAGGGCATTCATGTGCACGGAGGGATGCAGGCTTTTGCCAACGTGACCCTGGGCCCTTATAGACGGAAGACAGAGCAGGCTCCTGTCTGACTCAGCTCAGGTCCACGCAATGGGCTGTCAAAGCCTATCATCATCATACACTCCTGCAATCAATACCTTACAGCCTCCTGACAGAGTGTGTTAGCGCAACACACTCCTCTTTCTCTCCTAGTCTCAACCGGAAAAAGCCACAGAGAAAGAAAGCAAAAAATGTGTTTTTAGTGACGATGTACATATTTTTATCTATTTCTCGTTTTTTTGACATTATGTTTGCTACAGTGTATTGGATTTTAAATAGACTCCGGGTGTTGGGTACTGTTCAATTAATTTATTCCATAAATTCCCACCATTTAGAATTAAACCATTTTTTCTATTAAAGAATAGAAAAAAATGCCTTTCAAAGATGGAACATTTATTTTCTCTCATTAGCTAGAGTGGCTAGCAAGGGTATTTTGGAAATTCTTTGGAAGTTCTTGCAGCAATTCTTGCACAGGTCATGATTTATAACTTGGAAATTGAATGCTTGAGGCTTTCCAAATAGTTTTGAAATACAGCTCAATTTAAGAAACACCGGCATAGACTGTATATATATATATGATCCATATTATGCTAAGCTGCAAATATGCCCACCCTTTAACGCTCTAGATCATTTTTGTTGCTTATTTTCAGTTACATATTTCTCTCATTCACTAAAAAGCACCAAACAATGCCAGAAAAAGCCAAATCAAGTTATTATGAATGATGTATAAGTTGTTGAAACCATCCTGCCAGGGTCAAGCTCACCAAATCAGTTTTAAATCCCAGTTTTCATTTGAAAGTGTTGGCATCTCCATCTCTGCAGAGACCACTGGAGCAGAGTTGAGCCCTCACAACTCTATTGATTCTTTTCACAAAGAGTTGGAAGTTGGGCAAACACATCTGGGCAAAGCCGGACTTTGGGTGATCAATGTATAATACCTGAGGGAGATAAGATCTTGATTTTTAGAAGATGTGAACATTTGTCCATTTTGTATATTAACAATGTGTAAAGCTGCATAATGGAAAGACAGATTAAACCCCACCTCATGCTTCTTCTCTACCAAAGTATTATTGAACCCATCCTCCTCTACTGCACCACGTGCTATTTCACCATGCTCCCACTCGCCAAGAGAAACAAGCATCTGAAACTCATATCTTCCAAAATAATTGGTCTCTCCGCTCCCAACCTGCCAGCCCTCATTGACACTGCCAAAACTCGCAGAGTAGCACACGACCCATGCCACCCCCTCGACCCATGCTTCACCCTCCTCCCCTCTAGCCGCAGATATATACAACCAATCTCCAAATAGTTTCTTACCCTCAGCTATAATCACTTTAAAAAACCTGGGCACGCTGTAATAGCCTTGTGTTGTGACTTTCTTGTTTGTTTGTACCTTTTTTGAATGTTGTTATTGTGTACAATAATAGTGAGTGTGAAAACATGTTTCCTCGAAAAAGGACAATAAACAATGAACCTGAATCTGAATAGAAAAAGGTCCTATAAGCTTTTACTGGAGCTACATGGATCCACCAATAACAGTACATGTTTAAAAGTTATTGCTAAAATAAGTGGGGGGAAAAGACCTTTGACCTACAGTACAAAATGTTTGCAGGGTCTTAATATGTATGAAGCAATCTAAAGGACGATCATGAAAGTTGATGGGTGTAGTCTAGTCTAAATCGCCATGGCTGTTGCAATAGCAACTGCTTGCATTCCTTCAAACACACACCCACGCGCAAACACACACAGACACACACACACACACACAGTTAGACAACACACACTTGCAAAATCAATAATCTTCAGTCCCGCTTGACAAACAAACACACCAGAGCTTCTCTGTGGTACGAGGGTTTTCCATCCTGCCAAGTCTCAGTCTGAAACTTGTGTACAAAATTGAATCAAGTTTAATCTCTCTCTTTTTTTTTTTTCGATGTCTGAAGTCCAAGAGTTTGCTTGCACTGGGCCTTCATATGGTGCCAGACATCAGCCATCTCAAACAAACTGAATGTAGTGCATGAATATAGTGCAGATATGCTGTATTCACTGCAAATCTTTGCAACACCAATTATCTTTAAACTACATAAAGTGTGTGTGGTTCAATCCTAAAACAAATGTCTGTGGTCAATTATTAAAAAGTATTGAAATATATACATACATACATTTGTATTCAGGTGCACACCACAATTTAGCACTTCAACATATATAGTTAAAAAGCTGCCATCTATTAAGAAAATTCAGAGTTTACCATAATGTAATAATCATATTGCCTCAGGCACAAGCAAGTTCTTCGAGCCAAAAATGTCAAAATAAAAGAAAGGCTTATTGACACACCAAGCACAGCTGTGCACAATAAAGTTAAGGCTACCAAGGTGAATATACAGTATATTATTTTTCATTTCACAATAAAAACAAACATTTGACTCACTTATGTTAACGTCCAGACAGAAGGGGTCCATCTTGCGCTACCTCTGGCAGACA
This sequence comes from Micropterus salmoides, assembly GCF_014851395.1. Lineage (NCBI taxonomy): Eukaryota > Metazoa > Chordata > Actinopteri > Centrarchiformes > Centrarchidae > Micropterus > Micropterus salmoides. The sequence goes on along the minus strand of NW_024041151.1, from coordinate 24,180,715 downwards.
GACAGATCCACAGATTTATGTCTTCCCTTGTCAGGTGCAACTTGCCCTGGAGATCAGACGAGGTCTATCTCAGACTGCTCTCCCACCACAAACTCTTTTTCTTCTTTCTGGCCAGCTCACTTACAAAGAATGGACAGTCCCCTGTTGCAGATCAATCTGTTGAGAGCTCCCCATTCTGGGCATTGGGAAATCCTGTCTTTCTTTAGTTCTAAGGCAATCGAAAGAGAGCAGTGCATGGCTGAACTCCTAAACAGGACTTTCTCATGCCGCTGGTACCTTCCAGGACAATGCCACTGCTGGTAGGGGTTTGTTTATGGTTGTTTTTACTATTTTAGGGGATTCAACACCACTTTGTTTCATGGCTGTGATTTGCAGGGTATCATTCAAGAGCAGGAATATGAATATTATCGAGGCTTTACACACAGGTAGCAGATGCAATATTAACCTAAGTAGAGCATAAATCCTGTATGCTGTATGGTTCATTTTTAGTTTCTCTTGTACAGCAACAGCAGGAAATAGTTCTAATAATAAGTACTATACAGATGTGATCATTATCCCAATTAAATTAAATTACAGGTAGACATCCCATCTTCAGATCAGAGCAGCATCAAACCAATAGACATTCATTAAAGGCACACACTGTATGTAATACTGCTGTCAAACCACCTCAGCAAAAATAAAAAGGTTAAAAATAGTGGTGGTGCAACAACCATATGTCACATCAGTGAAACATTACAGCCTCTCTTGGAACTGCCCCTGTTCCTGCAGCATCACATCCATTTTTATATTATTAAATTGCTAATAATATCTTCCACATTAAGCAGCTAATACTGAAAAAAAGTCAACTGTCAGTGTGTTGAGCCGCTGGACAGGACATTATTCAGAAAAATTTGCAGACTAGGAAAGATATATAACATTGTTCCATCACAGACGCTGTGACATGAGGCCATGGACAAAGATGAACCTATTTGATATTTAGACGTCTCAGGGTTAGTGGTTAAGACTCTGGACTGTAATAGTCCAATTCAGTGAGTTTATAATGTCTTTTTGGAACTCATGTTGATTGCTATACTGTTTTCATTTTCAGAGCAATTTCATTTTCTGTATTGAGGGAGAATTTTTCACCCTCCCGATGGAGAGAGAAATTTGTTTCCATAACTTGTTTTCGCAAAGGGCAAACATATTTCCTTGGTTCGGTCAAGCTAACCTTTTGGTCACAACCATTTCCTGACCAATTATCTTTGTAATGGACTTGTATTGCTAATATGACATATTTGTAATTGCAAAATGCATGCTATTAAAAAAAAAAAAAAACAGTGAACCAGAAAATATGTTGCAAACAAAACTGGGATTACTGGGATTTTACATCCACATCCAAATGTTCTCTTGTTTGTTTCACAGTTTACACGGAGTAAGGTCCTCACACGTCTGTTGTTGCAAATATATGGCATGTGAGAACACCCAAATAATTCCGACTTTATCCAGTAATACTATTTCTAGGACATCCAACAATGTGTCACATGAACATTGTGCCACAGGCTCATTTCACATCCATGCTGGCTATGGCGTATTGGCAAACCAAAAAGGCTCATGAAAACGCACAACATAAAAAAAACAAACAGCTAGAAATGAGACCATGTATTCTGCAGCCTGAAATTTCTACCAGGGTGAACATGCTGTCTTAAACAATCTTTTTTTGCATCATAGGACAGATCTCTAGGACACATAAGGAACGAGGAAAAGAACTAGCTCAGAGTCAAATGCAAATGGGTCGTGAAAATCCTCATGTTACCATAACTGTCATATTCACATTTGGAATTGTATTTCTGACACTGATTGTCTGGACTATCAGCATAATTACTTGGTCTTCTTTGTTATCAGGCTCATGGGACCTCATGCATGAACCACTTGTATGAACAGATTTGTTCTTAAGCGGCACATATTGATTTAAGAGGATTTATGGCGTTCACCAATTTTCACAATCTTTGAAGGTATGAACGAAATTTACAAGTGGTCCAGATCTGTTGTACGAGTCAAGTACAGATAGTCTGTCTTTCTCTATAGAGAAAAAAAAAAGCGTCATCATCAATCATAATGCCATAATCTGGATGAATTTGGAGTTTAAATATGATACAGAAGGTAAAGTTACAATAAATGAGCTATTTCTCAATGTTTCAATGGTAAGTTCATTCAGAATTACTTATCAGCTGCTTCAATATAGATTTTGAGCTGCTATTATAGCAGCAGTAGATGCTTTATACATATTAAGTTCTGACATGTTGTGTGCTAGCATTTGAAAATAACGCAAAAAACATTATGATACAACGATATGGTATTGGCTAAGCTTTTACGTAAAGAAAAACTTGAACAGAAAATGACTGCATATTTTGTGCAGACAACATGAATTGTGTTAATGGTATGGTATGAACAGACCGATGTTGTGCCAATTGTGTTTAGAGTTTTGAAAATGCGACTACAGATTGGACAAAATGACGTCAGCAGTTAAGTTTAACTTAAATAATATTATTTTCATCATATCATCTACATCATCATGGCTTGCCAATTTACTGATTTTACTGGCTTATTTCGGCACAGCCATTTAAACATTTCAGTAGATTGGAAAATTATCTCACTCCGACAGCTGTCCCAGGGTCTTTTTTTAGAATAGTGTCTATAGCCAGTTCTCCATTTACCCCATGAGGTGAATTACCATAAAATTACCATTAACACCAAGTACAGTGATTCAGAATACCACAATCCACACACAAACCTGTTACCTACATTATGCCATTCCATGAGTGACGCGTTTAAACATTTCCATACCTATACCGCCCACATCCTAACCCCCTGTTTGACCTGGAGGTCACAACCCCTTCACACCAGCACTGGGAAAATATTTCCTTCCTGATTCAACACACCACACTGAGCTGTGTGGGACAGACTGGCTATGGATTGCAGTGGCTGCAGAAAGAAAGACATGGTGTGAGAAACAAAGTAGACAAGAAAAGAATAAAGGGAAAATGCAGGCTGGCTGGTGGCTGGCTGGTGGGTTTATGTGTGCCAAGGGGGAGGGGCGCTTGGGGCAAGCCAGGCCTCTTCACGTCTATCATCTTAAAAGGCAGGGTTAGTATGTGGGTCCATCCTGCTTTAATTAGAACTTCTGGCCTAAAGGGGAACTCGACCACCGCTCAGGGCTCGGGCAGGACATACACCACATGTGCAACTGGGGGAGGGTGGAAGTAGGCGATTGGGGTGGGATGGGGACTGCTGGGCGGGGGGAGGACATTTGAGACTGTTTAAACAAATCAGTGAAGAATATCAGTCACTGAGGACCCTGTGTGGTTTGTTCCCCTGCTGCAGAGGCATTTGTCTCCCCTTGAGAGACCATTTTGTCATCAGTAGAAAGAAAGAAAGTGAGAGAGAGAGATGTTTCTAAATGCAAGAAGAGGGAAAGTACCTGCATGAGTGCTCCAAGCATAAAAGCATTCTGGCAAATGATGGCTGGCATTTAAGTCGAATGCAGCTAATAAGCTATCGGCTGTCTGCAGGACCTTTGACCCATGTGCGAGTGCACGGCTATGTGGAGCTGTGTCCAGCAGACAAGCACGTGTAAAACCCAGATGGTCAGATGTAATAAACATGGTCAGTGTTTTTGGCTCACATAAAGGGTATGGCGCTGGTGTTTTATTTCGTCAGGGCCTCAGGGCATGAATGTGTTCACCCAGGCTCTCAAGTGGGCTTTACGAGGGTGGAGAGGGAAGCCTGTTTCCACCTTGTGTGAAATGCTTTTTCTTTCTTGCTATGGGGCGTGGCAATGGGGAGGTGCTGGAATAACAGAGGCCATAGGGAGCAGGGAGGGAATTCAGGTGGCCTCCCATTGGCGCCGGATGTTTTAGTAAGACAACATGGCGGAGAGGGCCTTGTGACAGAGGTCTGTTCCGAAGCTCCGTCAAGCAGGCTGCACTGTGAAGCGAGCAACCACATCTGTTTTTACTTAAAACAATCAGGGGCCGGCACTGCAGGCAGCTTGAGCCTGTTATTAAAGGCTTTCTGGGGCCTGCTGAGGGACGGCCCAGACGGAGTGATTTATCCACTCTTTGCTGAGTGGATGAGGATCTAGAGTGATGTATATGGACATGGAATTCCAATCAGTCATCCTTGCCAGGACACCTACCCAGAAGCACTGATGAATCTAGGCTGTTTTCAGCAACAGGATGAAACTGTGGCCCACATTCCGTCCTTACCCATAGAGTCTTACATCATTTTAATCCAATGACATCAAGGCTAACACAGTGGTGAATCTGTAATTAGCGTTCAACTGCCATGCCTTTTTTCTGTTAAAAACCAACTGTGCATGTTGAAATGATAAGTTCTAAACTTTTCAGACAGTGCCAGCTACATGATCTCATGTGTATAAATCAACAATCTAATATGCATAGGGGTGGTTTACTCAGCAATCTGAATTCTGAGCTTCATCAAACAGGCTTGAATCATCAGATCATTTTTCGCTGAGGGCACACTTGCAGAGTCGATTATCTTCCAGGCATGGGGCCTTAGAGTAGATGGGTAAAACTCATGGAGACATAAAAAGACAAACTCTGAGTACTTCTTTGGGGCGCTGCCTTGTTCCTCTGAACAGCAAAGCGAGCTTTTAAATAATTTGGGGAGAGCCCTTTGGAAGCTGAATAATTCACTGCAGCGTGATGAAGTCTCTAGCCAGCTGGGTGTTCCATTAGTAGACTCACTACTCTACAGCTCTATTGCCTAGCAGGCCAGCGGAGGGAAGGAGAGCTGGGGAGATGAGTATGTCTTTGTGAGGGGGATCATCCCGTCCTCACCCTGCCCACTTCAATTACATCAGCCACAGGCTCTCTGAAAAGAGAATCAGGCAGCGTCTGCCTGTTTTGCTTCATCTGAGCCTTCATCCGCCACGCCCAACACGTGATGGCCACTCAGTTATTGCAACGCAACCTGAAAGGACCCCAGTGCTGGACATCTGATGGGAAGGGGAAAGAAGGACAAGCGTGTCTTCTGTGAGTGTTTGACCGTGCAAACTCTTGACATCTAATTCCTTCTGCCATGTGACCTAAATATGCAGTTTTAGGTCTAAACTGCTGCCGAAGTGAATGACCCTGTTCATGTCCAGATGGCTTCCATCACTGGGCAGTTTTCTCCAGGACAGGCTGGTGAAAAACGCTGGCCTGCTGTGGCACCATTGCCAGTTTAGCTCATATAAGCTCCCCTGGCAGAAGAAGCAATGAAACGAATGGACATAGCAGATCAAACGCTGCATAGCTGTGACTAAAATCTACTTTCCTGTGAGGCATCAAAGCAAAATAGGATTTTCGGCTGAGGGATATCTCGCTGCTTACTGTCTCCCCCCACATGCCAATTATCTGTGATAGTTGATAGCCAGGGTATGAATGTGAAACAAGCATTGACTTGTCAGCGAGTTACTCTACCATGCAGGTATGTGCACATTGCTAGAACTCCACATGCTTTCTTCATATAGGACTTAACGCAGCACCCTCGTATTACTCATTCATCTATCATGTCCTTTCTGAGTATGGTCACTTTCCTATCAGTTCCAGATATCACTCAGGTTAACCTTGCCTGCATACCCAAGGCCTGTCTCCTTGTCTGTGTAAAGACCCTGTGAACTCTTTCCCGGAGTGACAGAGTGGCCAGCCTTACCTTGTGCTGCCAGCCAGTCTCATTCATAACATCATCACCTTCACTTGGCCATGTCACGCCTCTTATGGGAGATGGATGTCACCCGACCAAGGACAGCAGGGTAATGGCCCTCATCCTGACTTCAAGATGGTGCACAATCACCTGTCATTTTCAATCTGTATGCTCTGCGCCAGAACAGATAGACGATGCAAAGAGAAAGAATATGAAGTGGAGTTCCATCAGAAGAAGGTATGTGCACTACAACCTCCCACAGTTTGGATCGTACGTTGAAAGAATGCAGCATGTGATTCCGTATGGTCCTGTACAAGTATCCATATTTAGTTGTGCTTTGTTTATCTGTTTAGAACCTTTTAAAACAACGCCAAAAATAACTTAGTCATGTCATGTCCATGTTAAAGTTTAAACAAATCCAACCCTCACACGGACCAAATTCTTTCTCTTCACGATGAGGACTGCATGGTGCAAGTCTAGACTGCTCTGATTAAAATGTAACATCTGCCAAAGTTCTGTGAATCTTTCATCTTCCTCTGGGGCACACCATGATGAGTCTAGTGAACACTAATGAACATATAATGAGCTACAAATAGCTCTCCAAGTGGTCTGGTTCCTACGCTGCTTCCTGTGTCCTTAGATTCATCTCTACTAGAGAAAACATCAAAACAATTATCACAATAAACATTATTAGTTTATATGGTTACAGAGTGATATGTAAATAGTCAAAAACTGTAACTCTGGTGCAGTTACAAAGAAGAATACTAACTAAGGACCAAACACTCATTTCTCTTAAGGATAACAAAAATCTAACACACAATGGTACCACTGTGTTCAGGGTGGGGATACTGTTTGAACAACTGCTTACTTTGTACAGCAAAACGCAGCTGAACTTTTGCTGATTTTATCCCTTATGTCTTTTTGAAAAACAGTGATGACAGCATATCCATGACTAGGGGCACTTCCTCTTTGGAAGATTACCTCTAAAATCTCTTAATCCATCACCAGTTTGCCTTTTTCCAAACACCCCTAAAGTCATCTCTGCATGTGAGGCAGGCAGCTTTCTAGAGGGTTTGGAGTCTCTCCAGCTCTGGGCAGAAGGAGAAAATGACAAATACAAATGCAATACAGAGGGAAAGAGGTGATCGTCATGCTATAATTCATCTGGTCTCTCCTACAAAGTGCTAGACCCTTTGTCTGTTAATAAGAAAACACAAACTAAAATATTGAGTAAACAGTGAGGTGGAAGAGTAACTGCTGTTATTCATAAATGTTTTAAATACCCCGCAACAGTGACTGATGCTGGTAGTTTTGGAATGCTTGTCTTAAATATGCCGGCCCCAGGCCTCTGTGTGGTTATTCAATGTCCTTCTTCATTTAACTTAATTTAACTTAATTTCTGTCCTCCATTATGGCAGAATTATTTTATCAAGTTATTTTAATATTCATTTAGTCATTTGCCAGAGTTTCTGAATATAGTAAAGCATTTTGATTTAAAACAACGCTGTTCTTCGGTCAAAACATAACCATTGCCATAAGATGGATGATGTTTTTACCTGTGGTGTCAGTGCTGGCCCAGTTAAACTCAGTAATCCATCCACTTGTCTTAATGCACATTTTCAAAAAAAAAAAAACAGGAAGTCAAAACATTGCAAAATAAGTTTTTACGTTTGGCTGAGTTGGCTCAAAGATCTTTGCCAGTGCAATGGAAGCAGACTTATTGAATAAATCATGACATACGGGAAGCATGTGAGGTAAATGTCCACCGAAGAGACAAAAGACAAAACGTCAGATCAGTGTAAACCGATAAGGAGACTGTAACATTCCTCAAATGAATGCATGAAACACACACAAATGTCAAATTTCCATCACATTTTCACATTGTTTTAGTTTATTTGGGGCTTTAATTGACTTATTTTAAATAGTAAAAGTAATTTAGAGAATTAGCACCCCCAACCGTTCTCAATGCACCCTACTACTAATATTTGCATAAGCATGGGAACATGGATGAATTTTAATTGTCATTCGTATATTTTCTGGAAATTCTTTTGAATTTTCCACACTACTGACATGTCATGCAAATTAGCAAATTCTAAACTAAAATGTTAGCAGTGTGATTGTGAGCATAGCTCAAAGCGCTGCTGTGCCACAGTACAGCCTCACAGAGCCACTAGCGTGTCTGTAGACTTTTAGTCTTGTTTATTCACATCCACATTAATAACAGTGTCATTTTACAATATTAAAAGTGTGAGAGGAGCAATGCTGAAGCCCTGTAATTTTGGTGTAGTAGATGAATCAAGGAAAATAAATAGGCTATATAATATGTATTGTATTCAAGGGAGAGAGAGAAAGAGGTGGTGAACTAGAGATGTGACTGCTGTAAGAAGAGAAATTGGAGCAAAGAATCTGTTGTTATTATGTGGATGATAATTTAAAAGGAGATCAGGTCAAAGCTTTAATTTGTTTGAAGGTGTCCCATTCTGGAGATTTCTCGCTACAACTGTTAGGTTAGTCCAGGCTGCTCTTCTGAACGCCTATGATATTGAAAGTTGAATGTGTGTACATGGAGTGCTATTGAATGACAGACATAAAGATGGCCAACAAGCTGGAGCAGGTGATGGTAGGGTGAGACTGATGAGGAAAAGCTGCCAAGAAAAAACTCATTCCTACCATGCTGTTGCTGTGACAGACTGAGTAACCTAGAGTGATTGAAAAACTGCATTAAAAAGGGAGTGAAAAAAGTGAGCTAACTCATTTGCACCTGCATCACTTTCTATAGTGAAGTTTCTGGTTGAAGGTCTTGACAGAAAACAATGAATATAACATCACAATCAGATGCGGGAGACAGTTGAAGTGTTTTACTTTCTGTACTGTTGAACAATCCATGTCTTGACTTCTCAGGGTTTAAAATCCCTGTTCAACCTATATCCTGACCTTGATGTGCACACATTTAATGAAAATAGTATAATGTATGATTCATATTCTGTAACACAACAACTAAAAAGACACTTTTTTTTGGCAGTTTCTGTTCCATCAGTACACATGGCTGCTTAAACATTTGCTAAATGTTGCACTACAAAGAGTTTACAATGATGTTGAAACTGTCAATCCAACAATTCTGCTGGAAAAGCATTAACTTCATATGAGAACTAAATGTTTTAGTGAAAGAGCTGCACAGAGAACACGTGAATAAAACCCCCACAACACCCCCCACATATTAAACTTTAAATTCACAGTCCAGGCAGGAGCAGAATGTCTGTGCCGAACCTCACAGTCCTTTTGGGCACTTTCCCCTTCCACTGTGTGTTTTTTGTTTCCCAGTTATCATTTTTATCTTAAATTGAGATTCATTGCTATCATGTCCAGAACGGGGCTATTTTGTCCTTGTTGGTTCTCACAGTTATAGCCAACACCGGAACCCTGACTCACAGCACAAAGCAACAAAAACAACTGCTGCAAAACAGAAGAGCAGATCAAAGAAATTATAATGCAGAAAAAGAGAGCAAAAGTGTGTGTGTATGTGGGGGGGGGGGGGGGGGGGGGTGGCGGGGTGGGAGAGAGAGAGAGAATCTGTATCCAATTTAAGTCTGCATTACTTTCACTATCAATTCATTTCTCAGTTATTATTTTGATTAACCATTTGTTGTAGAAAATGTCAGAATACAAGATAATATTAAAAACTGTACAACCCAATTTTGCAGGGCCTAAGAATTCAATTAACAATGATATAAAACCTGGAACCAGCCACGTTTGGACCACATTTGCTTGATAAATGACTTAAATGAAAATTGTTTAAAAAATAATAAAAATCTGTTGATCAACTCATTTGTTAATAAATGAATTGTTACCAAAATAAACACATTTATTGATATGTTTTTGCAATAAAGGAACTCACTAATCAGGTCCCACTTAAAAAAAATAAATAAATCCCTTTTCTCTCCTGTCTCCTCTCTCTCATCCTCACAATCCATTTTCATTTCATTTAACTTCCATTCGTCCTCTTATAGCAACCAGCCTGCAAGACGCTGATGAAGTTATCATCATTCTCCTCCACCCGTCCCACTCTACAATACTCCACAGACAGCTCCCCTCTCCCCATAGTAAATGTTTGTTTTCCAAACAAATGTAGCATGTGCATTGGGAAGCTGACCCCCCCCGTTTGGCAAACGCCCCCGAAGGAGCAGCACTTACAAGCACTGAAATCAAATACATGAGATGACTATTGAGATGAGAGGGTTGGAGGGTGGGGTTAGGGGGGGTTATGTGTGCATTCAAAAATGACATCCCGCTAAGCCTCATAAGGATGAGCATGGATAATTAGCATTCATAGAAATCCAAAGTGTGTCTGGTACTATGATGTGTGCCTCATAATCCCGCTCTGAGCTCTGTAATTATGAGTGAGTGAGTGAATAAATGAGTGAGTGAGTCAGTTGTCATGTTTAAAAATGAAAAGCAAAATAAAATTGTCCATGCAACTCCCTTTTTGCAAAATATTGGAAAATGACAGGATTACTTTGAGCACCAGTGCTGCTTCCCACCTGACATCTGGTCTTTTTTCATGAATGAATTAATGATCAACATGGACCCTGTTGTTTTTTATCAGCTGCCATGGTGATAAAGAGCAGGATGACGTGAAACAAGGGTCCCTTGTTTCTGATGGATAATCTGTTTCCATAAGCCTTTATCACGTCCTCTCTATTTCAGTACGCCAACCTTCCATCTCTGCCAAGCACAAAAACTTTTTTAGACTCTCTGCCCCTTTTATTCACTTGAATTTCTGCTGTTTCCATTTAGTTTTCTTTATGTGCAAATGCAGGATGGATATGAAAACAGATCAAAGGAAATGTAAGTGAGTAAGTTAGAGAAAGAACAGAATGCAGAGGACAGATATAGAATAAAGCTCAGTTGGCTGAGGCTCAACACTTTAGCCAGACAAGAGCATCAATATCAGACGATTCTGCAAAACCCCTGGATTAAGCCTTCTCGCTTTTCACAATATCCACGCATGGCAACTGTTGTATGATCAAGGCTATGGCAGACCGTACCATATTTCTGGTCGCTTATTTTTTACTTGCCGCTAAAGTTGTAAACAAATAGACTGCGTTGTTGTTGTATAACGTTTGGCAGGCTGTATGATCAGTATGTGATAAATATCAGGTCCTTTATAACACTGTGATGATCCCATTGTGAGGCTAGGCTGTCAATCATAAATAAGTTTGATACAGAGCACAAAAGGCCCACCAAGTGTAGGGGGTTATGGTCCAATTAATTTCCTCTGGAGGGTTCAGTAAACAGGGATGCTAAAATCTGTTAAATGAAAGTAAGGACAGGAACAGAACAACCAAACTGCAAACAGCAGATATCCAGTTCCAAGCCACAAAAGTAGTGAAAGTTGCTAATAATAAAATTAATAATAATAATAAAGAGAAAATTTTAGCTAAAAACAAATAATTATAAATAATAATATAACATAATGTAACCTCTGTGCAGCCCCATACCACACAGAAAGACTGAACAAGAAAACAAAAACACTTGCCCAAGGTTAGGTAAAGATCATAGATTGGGTTAATTAAAAGAAACATTAATTACAGGTCTCTGACAAGAGGTAAACTGACCTCTTGCTTCAAAGTGTCCCCTGCACACTGTTACATGCTCCTTGCTACATAAAGGGCACATTTAGATATACACTGTCTTGCCAAAAGTTTTGGCAAGAGAGTTTACAACATAATACATGACATAATGACATCCCATTCTTAATCTGTAGGGCTTACTATGGATTTGGCCCACTATAACAGCTATAACAGCTTCTGGGAAGGCTGTCCACAAGGTTTAGGAATGTATTCATGGGAATTTTTGACCATTCTTCTAGAAGTGCATTTGTGAGATCAGGCACAGATGTTGGACGAGAAGGCCTGGCTTGCAGTCTCCGCTTTAATTCATCCCAAAGGTGTTCTATCAGGTTGAGGTCAGGACTTTGTAGCTGAGTTTCTGTTGTTCCCAATCGCTTACACTTTTATACTGTTATAATACCACTAACAGTTGACCGTGGAATATTTAGTAGTGAGGAAATTTCACGAATAGTTGGTGGCAACCTATCACTGTACCATGCTACAGCTACAATATAGATAGATTTGCTTAAGTTACTGCTTCTTGCTGCATGACGTTTTTAATCCAAATGTATGTGTTTTGTCAGTTCGCTCCTATTTGCACAAACCAAAGCAATTTGTTTTTGTTGCTTAAACCTAACCACAACTTAACCATAGTTTATTTGCCATTAAACATGATTTCCCCCTTACTATAACCACACATGCATATTGAGAAGGTAGAAGACGAACAATTAAATCTCCTACACAGCGAAGTAGTACAAGAAATACAGAATATCCTGTAGGTTACAGAACACCGTATTCATATAAATGTATCATCTTACAGCTGTCTGTGCTTTAGCAGTGCCCCATACAACTGTGATCAATGGTCCATTAGTCCAGTGTAAACAACCTGTGTAAACAAATGGAACGTGGCTTTGAGTACAGCTTAGGTCTGTGGAAATGGCAGTTGGTTGCCTTTTTTGTGTTTACTTTAATAAAATGTTTCGCCATCTTGAAAGCCAAAGACAAAATGCTATTTTTTGGTAGTGTAAACTGGGCCCATGTAGGCTCCAGATCCTGACCAACGCAGTCCTGTACCAAGATCAACAGCAAGATCAACTGTACATGGGGCATAATCCCACATAAATGATTCCTCAAACAGATGTCATGGCAGCTGAATCTACTGTATATATATATATATATACATTCCACACACATCATTTCAAGTCATTCTGGGGACTAGACGTACAAAACAGGCAAACATTCACAGTTTCTATGTTTCTATTTTTTGTCTTGAGAATGTTTAGCATCTTTACAATCCTGCTGGTTGGTCCACAACTTGCTCAACTTTCCCTGCATGTTCTCTAATTTACATTAACATAGCACTACTTTTCTAACCATGACCTAGTACACATAAATAAGGTAGAATGCTAAAGGTCTTGAACCGTGCATGCTTTATTAAAAAGTAATTTCTATGCCTTTGGGCTGATGGGATTATGCTATTAAACAAAAATCAATCAACACCAATCTAATTATTGGGTAAATTAAAGCCCCTGAAAACTTGGTTAGTGTATCTCTATAACCTTAAATACTCATGAATAAAAATGCAATTATCAATTATCAGTGGCCTACAAACAAGTTTAACCCATCGACTGTTACGAGATCTTTGTTTAAATAATTTTTAATTACATAATAATAATTTTAAATTAAATTTTAAATTTAAATGCTGATTGGTGCTCATGAGTACAAGACCTCACCTCTCAGACCTAACTGAGACTTTCCTACTTCAAACCAATGGGAAAAGCACAGACCAAGCATTTGTTGTTTTAATCTATTTTATATAATTAAAAATGTATTGTATTTTTTATATAGCCAGATACAATCAACAAGCAACTTCAGATCTCCTGAATAACTTATTTTTGCTGACCTCCAATGGTTTAACTACACTATTCACCTTGCTAAAGGGATGTAGAAATGTAATCCAGCGTTCTTTATTTTGTGATATGCATACTGTAGATCTGACTCATATAACTTACGATCTGCAAGAGTATTTATGAGAAGAGAAGAAAAGGTGGATAGTGATACCCTCTCTCTTATTCCTTTGCATGCACTATTGATTTGACTGAAAAGGACATGCGGCAGAATCACTTTTCCATTCATCACAGCTGTGGATAAGAGTAATGCCACATCCGCCACAATTGATCTCACTGGCAGAGGAGGAAAAAGCACTTCTCAAGTGTACCACCCACCCCTGGTTCAGCCGTTGTAATGTGATAGATGACTTTATGGATAAATGAAACAATAAGAATGGAACTAATGCACTTAATCATTATGTGATATGACAGTGAAATGCGTGCTATAAAAAGAGATTTATGATGCGTTCAACTTTGCTATGATCAAAATATGCATGCTATCATAGTCTCCTCTAGTGTCAAATGCTACATTTCTTTTGCAAACTCTCACTCTTGGCGTAGACTTCTTTCTCTTTGGTTTGTATTGACTTCAGGCATCTAAATAGAAGGAAAAGATTTCTGTGGTATTGGCAGAGTAAAGAAAGGGGTATATAAGGGAACTGGCTGTCCAGAAGCCAATGAAAGGGTAAAAAACACTGAAAAGCATGTGTTTCCAGAAAGAGGCCCACTTCATAATGTGGCCTCAGGAATTAGATGAAAAGTTGTAGTAAAAGAAAAAAAGGTACAATTGTTTTCCAGATGAAAACATTCTTCGTGACTTAATGCTCTCCTACCTTTTGTTTGAGACGTACAGTGAGTAAATGAGCCCCTGGTTTTGAGCTCTCTGCGTGACAGCAGAACGTCAGAATCACACAGAAAACCCAGTACAGCTGCCAAACATGCAGGGAGGCATGCAGTCACGCCAACCCTAACCCAGCACCCACAGGGGCCAACTGCTGAAACCTCTGGAAGGGCCACGCTCTTTGATAAAACTGATGTCTGTAGATCTGTACTCTTGAGCTGTTTGTTCTGCTGCACCTTTAGGCCCATCACAGTGCCTTCATCAGACTCCCTTCATTGGCACTACCTTTTATTTTCTCTGTGTTACTGCCTCCCTCTGTTCATTTCTTATTTTCTTATGCTTTATAGTGCTAATGAGTCCATGCCTCCCTGAATATAAACACCAGATGAACCACAACAGGTACATAACAAATCTTTTGATTATACAGACACTATCGGTTGGAGCGTCCTCCTATTATTGGCACGCAGCACATAAAACAGTGGATCCTTAATTAATCAATTAATTATAGAAGCAGTCTTCATGTAATTCAGAGAAGTCAATCAAAAGTCAAATGTTAATCAGTGCATTCTCCTGCAAATTCAATTTAGCTTTTAAGTTATGTCTGTCTGGTGGACTGCCTGTTTCAACGTTGGATACTTGTAGAACCTTAAAGAGATGTTTGTTCAGTGCTCACATGCCTGGTTTATCAGCACGTATGGAACTTAGGACAGGAGGAGGTCATACAGAGGCGAGCATGTTAAACTGCTCATTTGGGAAGATAATGGATTCACAGGAGAGTGCTTTATGCTTAGGCAGAGCTATCCTTGACTGTAAAGTAAAAGAACCTGAGCTAAAATGAACACATTGCAGAAAAACAACCAGACTGCCAAGGTCTGTTTACACTGTATACTTTCCACAGCTATCAGAACACAAAATGATTGAGGAAAAGGGCTCTAAAATTTAAACCCTCCACTATCTAGTTACATATTGGCTCCACAAATGTAGGTTTTTGTCCATTAGAACTAAGGGAATGATCATACATGGTAACCACATCACTTCACTCGTGTCTTTCACAAACAATTGTAACAATTACTCTCTAGGTTGCTTGCACGCACGCACACACACACACACACACACACACACACACACACACACACACACACACACACAAATGCACAGATACGGCAGCTAATCAATAAAACCTAATCCAATAAAATAAATGTACAGATTTATCTTCAAACTCAGGAAGTTGTAAAACCTGATATATATTTAGGCAGCTTTCTCTCATTGATCTTCACCAACTAAAGTCAAAGATTTCTTCATCTAAGCCATCAACCTGTCTCTTGGACCCCATTTCAACTAGGCTGATTCAAGAAGTTTTACCCTTAGTTAGCATTTCTTTACTAGACATGATTTTTTTTTGAGGATGTTCAGGGTTTAGAGTGCATCATACAGCCTGGCATCATCAAAAGGCATATGAATAACACACTGCTTTCTAAAGTAATTTCACAAACAACACATTTCATTGAAAGTCTGACAATAAGGTGGTGGCGGGGTGGTCGGAGGGTTAGTAAACTGGTCCCTGACCCAAGAGGCGGGTGTTCGGTTCCCCTGTGAAACAA
This sequence comes from Micropterus salmoides, assembly GCF_014851395.1. NCBI lineage: Eukaryota > Metazoa > Chordata > Actinopteri > Centrarchiformes > Centrarchidae > Micropterus > Micropterus salmoides. Next base: position 24,165,090 of record NW_024041151.1, on the reverse strand, counting down.
AAACTAAATAAAAAGACAAGATTGATTTAAGTTTTTTGTTAAGTAGGTTGAGTAACTTACTTGTTAGCTATGTTTGCTACATAGTGTTAGCTAACGTTAGCTACATCAGGTTGGGTACGCTACTAACGTTAGCTAAGCTAATAACGTTAGCTACGCTACGCCATGTAGAGGCCACATGAAATAAAATGAACCATTCCTATTCACCTTATATGTTTCCTTTAGGCAATGTTCTCAGGAAACACTCATAAACTTTAATTGTTATGCAGATGATACTCAATTATATCTCTCAATCAAGCCAGATAAACTTCAAGCACGCCTTAAGAATGTAAGAACCCAGATGAGCTGCAATTTTCTAATGAGATACTCATAAAAAATTTAAGTTAATTGTACATGGCCCAAAACACCTGAGAATCATCTGAATATGTAGTTGCTCTGGATGGCATCGCCCTGGACTCCAGCACCACTGTGAGAAAGGAAAAGTCCTTTAACATAAAACAAACTTCAATGACTGACTTTGTACACTTACGTTCCAAATTCAGGCACATCCTGTGTCAAAATGATGCAGAAAAACTAGTCCACGCATTTGTTACTTTAGGGCTGTGTTATTGCAATTCCTTTAGACTCTCCATTTGATCCAGAATACTGCATCATGTGTATTGACAAGAACTAGGAAAAGATCAATGATTGCAAGCAACCTACTGTCCCAATGTTCTTGCTTGACATCTCCTGCCACAATTATTATTATTTGTCCAATTACTATTATCATCATTAGTATTCCTACCAATATTATTAATTTTGTGGATGCTTTTAAAATTTTTTTTTTACTGTCTAGTTTCTGCTTGAGGTTTCTGTAAGGAGTTTTTCCTTACCTGTGTCGCCAAGCGCTTGCTTTGGTTTCTGTAATTAATATTTTGAGTAATATTAAAGAGAATGGTCTAGACCTGCTCTATATGAAGAGCACAATAAATCCTGTTATGAATTGGCTCTATATTTAAAAAAAATGTTATTACATTTTCTATGGTGTATTGTGTAATTGATAACTTATGTTCCAGGCCTAAGTTGAATCTCAAACACCCTTTCATTACCTCCTCCGCTCTCTGCATGTATCATTCTGTTTCCTTCTCCCTCAATGTGCAGTTCTGGCCAGCACATATGTGGTTAATGGGATGATGGTGTGCAGACCTCTCAAGGCAGTAAGAGGAGGCGGGGGGATACAAGCCCCATTCGACTTAAATAACCAAATAATTGGAATTTCTAAAAACAATGGTTTCCTGACTTTTCCACGACCCCTCACCTTATCATTTTAGGGTTGCAGGGCCTAAACTTGAACCCATCTACTCCAGAGCATTTGGCTGGCTGCCACCTCAGGTTAACCCCACAGCCTGCAGCCTGCCACAAGAGTTACAGGCCTGTCAGTCTGACTCAACGGATGTGGACTGCTGAGATAAGCCCTCCCACTGGGCGGCTATTGCATTCTGCCTCCTTTCACTCTCCCTTCTGGTCTTTGCTGTGGTTTTCAAACACCAACAACAGACTTTTGTATAAGCTTAAAAGCTACATGCAAATGATGGGAAACAACTGGAAAACATTTTGGACATTATTTGCAAAACTTTAAAATGTTGCACCCCATCAGCACAATATTGTCAACCATTGAGCTAAGCATGCAGTTCAGCCCATCATTGAAAATACAATCAACCCAGTATAGTAACATTATGTGAGACTACAAGCCTGTTGATCCAGGTTGGTATCAGGGAAATAACAGCTAGTTACCTTGGTTACAGACCTTTTTCACAATCGACCTGCTGCCTTCTCTAAAGAGCAGAGGAACTGAGAGTTGTTATGGAAAAATTTTAATGGATTTCTGCTCAAGTAGTCTGAAAATAAAAGAAATGCCGGACAGAGGACAGTTTTCAAATGACTGGAACATGTGTATCAGTTTGAAGTGTTTCATCTGACCTAAGAGCTACATACATTTGCATTCAGATGGTACTAACAGAACACACGTAAAGAATAGCAATATAGTATGCAATATAAAGTAGAAGTATATGAATTCACAAAACAATGTGACATGGATGAATTTAAACTGAAATTTGAGTCACAGTTTAGTTCAACTAGACTAACAATGAATCTGTTGCTCAAATTGAATACAACTCTCGTTTATAGTTTTTTTTACAATTACTAACATCCTTCAGTCCAATCTATATTCACATTTTTAAAACTCTAAACACAGTCAGCCCAACATTGGTCTTTTTCGGGACCATACCACAATTCATGATGTTTCTACAGAAAGTTTGTCTTTACATACAAACTTACCCAATGCTAAAATTATGGATCTGTCTTATAAAGCCTCTACTTCTGCATAACAGTAGCTCAAAAGCTATATTGAAACAGCTGATGAGCATTTCTGAATGAACATGAAAACAGTGAGAAATAGCTGATTTATTGTAATTTTGGGTAAAATAGCTCAAACACAGCTAAGTCCAATCTCAAACAGAGACAAAGCCAGGAGTTGAAGTTCTTTCAATTACAGTGCAGTAAAAGGGGAACTTTCTGGATTCATTATGTATGAGTTTACCCAATGTGGACATAGACCAACACACCTAAAAGTTACATGTCTGTGTTTGAAGTAGATGATACTTGTGGAATTCCCATTACAAGAGAAAGAAAGGAGGAGAGGAGAGGGGTAGAGGAGGGAGTACTTGGACCAGAAGAAGGGAGCTTGAGACGACATTAGATGTGATGTGGATGAGAACATGTGGCCAAATGCAAAAGATCATATGGATTAGAACAGGAGTGTGCATTTTTGTTTCTGTTCCTTTTGTTTCACTGTAATTCTGCACTTGACAAAATGATTACACTACAATGTGTTATTTGGCTAATTGTGTGAGTTAGTTGTGTTGCTGTGTTAAGAGTCTTGAAAAGTATCTTGTAAACGCTTGTTAGCAATTGAACTGTAAACTGTAAAGCAACTAAGTGAAACTGGCAGTCTTTAACTGTCAGCCAAATGGCTATGGGGGGGGACGGTTGACTTACAGTAGTTAATAAGCTGCCATTAATTGCATTGCACATTACATGGTTGTGCTCTTTAAGTAAAAAACAGGTTACAGTTATAGAATTCCTTATAGCTATGCAGTTTTATAAGCAGCCTGGATTGAACACAGCTGGTGATACAACATTCATTATAACCATGTGAGACTTGAGACTTGACTTGGACTCTAGCTCAGAAACTTGAGACTTGACTTGGACTCTAACTCAGAGACTGTGGGCATCTCTGGCTGTATAACAAGAAGAGAAAGTGATTCTTTTGACTTGTGTACTCATTACCTCATTACAATGCAATGTACACAAGCATGCAAATACAAATGAATGTAGTAGAAAGGGGTTAGCTCTGCACTTTGGCATCCCTCTCTTGTGATCCCTCGGGAAAGTTTTTCTGAAATGTTAGGTCTTTCTCAATGTGGTGCCTCTGAATATCATATTCTTTAACTACCGTAACACATTCATTGCAAATTAAACACATTGGTTTGGCTATTGTACTGTGCTACTGTCATTAGCTACTTCCATACACAATACACCATACACTTCTGGACTGAATATAGATCGTGTTATGTTAAATATTTAATGGTAGCCTATGAAACCAGTTCTATGTGGGCTTGTTGAAAAAGGGGAATAACACATGTTGTATCAACGTCCATAGACTATAGAGCGCCAACGTGTTCCTGTCAGTACAGCACCACGGGAAATTGGCAACGCCTCTCACAGCAATGCCAGTCCTGAAATGTCATTCAAACACGGCCATTGGAAATACTCACACAGAGGCTTGAAGCTTAGAAACTGTTTCCACAAATATGTCCAAAAACAGTTTTATCCACTTATGAATATTAGGGCATAACTTACAATACAGTAACTTTTTAGAATATATTTCCTATTTCTATTAGAATAGAACTTAACTTTGACTTTAAATCTTCAGAAAGTTTGCTTACTTTTGTAAACTTTTGTATTTCTCTTATATTTATTAATAAAAGGCTGACTGTCTCCCTGAAAATTTAATCAGCCCAAGGCATTTGTGCGCAGTAAATCTGATAGGCAAGCCCATAAATGAAGAAGCCACCCTGACAAAGCTTCATTTCTATTTGAAACCTGAATTTGAAAGTGAATTTAAACAAGAACCTTTCAGTGTTTTATTCTGCCATTTGTCAAATTGTATTGGCAGCAAGGAAGGGAAGATAAAATAACACCGATTGAAATGAAGCAACAAAATATAAATATATCTGAAGGCATTAACAGCTCGATACTGGATCAGAATATACTACCACCTGCAGAGTTCAGACACCCAGCCGCTGACAGTTTATTTTATTATATTAGAATTGAGAGCAAGTTTGTGCTGTGCTTCACTAGGTGAAACAGAGAAGGGAAATGTATGTTTTTCTCACGTTCAGATTTTAAATCTTTCTGCTGCAGCATCAGTGCATTTTTATACAAAGGTGCATCTTCTTAAGATATCTTTGATTTTTGCCCTTCATCCCAGCAAAGGATGCCTTTAAAGCTGTCAGAGTATTAACATTAGATTAAAGACAACAACCAGACAGAGAGAGAATTATTAAAATGTAATTATAAAGACATAATTATTGGACTATATTTTTACCACTGGCCACTGGCAATGAAAATTTGGTTTGATACTACATTGAAATAATCTTTCTATTTTTATTTTATCACCCATTATCTTTTTAATTGTACCCATTGAGGGATTGAATTTATACAGTCCCAGTTTGTGACTCACTTTTATGTAATCTGTATTGTAGTTAAGCATCTGAATTGCTCTTTTTTTTTGCTCATATTAACAGTGTTTTCTGGGAGACCATATTGCTTTTTTCAGTTCCACGTTTGTTCCACATTGTTGGGTAATCTGTTATGACAAATTGTTATACCTTGAATTGAATCCCAGGATTTTCTCTTTGTTTGTTTTTTTGCCCTGCGTGTGTGCAAAGCCAGGGTAGAAATAACAAATGTTTACGAGAAAATCCCATCCAGGAATCCTTGTGACAAAAGACACATCTAGATGCTGTTAAAACGTTTTTCCTCCTATCTACAGCATGAATCATACAAAATTGTTGTGCTGTGAAGGAATTAGAGCTGTGAGGTTGTGAGCGCCGCCAGAACACAGAATGTACAAAAATGTAATTTAACTCATAAAGATCTCAATCAGCAGCAAGCTACCCCTTGACATTATTTTACATTGATGGAAAACACAGATACTACATCATTATTGCTTCTGAGCAAACACCACTTTCCACTCAAGTACCATTTCTGTGAGTGAGACAAAGAGGGGTTTGTGTACAGAGCTGCCCGGCTGCCAAAGACAATACGGTGTGGAAGCTCTACCTGTCCGCACACTTCCTGACTTGTGTAAAGCTGCTTTTATTTACAAGACAGGACTGGTCTTGGATCAGTTTTAGGCAATATGATTAATGCACGCACAGGCCTCATCCAGGACGGCACAGAGTGACTCGCTTTAATTAAAAGGCTTCAACTGGAACTAGTCTCTGGCTCCTGGCTATATTGTGGAGAGAAAAGTGAAGGGTTTGTATGGCTCTGTGACGCAAGCTCTGTACAATGAAAGAGCCAACTGTGAGAGTGTTGAGGGGCATGAATTCACATGTGCTCATAACATGTTGGAGTTTTTACGACCATGACTTAGAGGTAGAGCCATATGCTTACTAATTCAAAGATCAGGAGTTTGATCCCCAACTCCTCCAGTGTGCATGTTGAAGTGTCCTTGGGCAAAATATTGAACCCCAAATTGTGAATGTGTGTGAATGACTAGATTCTTTCAATGCACTGGTAGCTTCTGCCATCAGTGTGTGAATGTGTGTGTGAATTGAGTGAGTATGATATGTAGTGTAAAGCCCTTTAAGTTGTTGTGAGACTAGCAAGGAGCTACACAAGTATTGTCCAATTACCATGTGCTCTCTCTTTTAGATGCACATTTATATATCATACACACAGCCCTGCCTACAAGATCAAACTCTAAATCACACATGTATACACACACGTGTGAGCACACAAACACACACACACACGTTCACACACACAGAGTAGAAACAGCTTCTGAGGAGTGGGAACCTTCTAACTCTACAGTGTCAGAAAGTAAGAAAAGCTACTTTGTGTTTGCTTGACAACTGTGACTTTTGAGTTTAACAAGGCACATGCAGTAGCACAGCGTCCACACAAACACAGGGCACAGAAATACGACTGTAACCTATAAAATCTATACTTTCACTGATGAGAAGCCGAGTCTGACCAGGATCTGTTTGACATACAACTAACTTGGCTGGAGAGGATATTGCCTGTGAATGGAAATACTCCTCTGCGTCATAACATTTACCTCAAGTCATCATCAGTAAGACGAAGGCACAATGGTTGGCAGTGTATTTTGCTCTGCGAGCTGCGCCTCACTCTGTTATTAAACATCATTAGACAGGCAAATATGACAGATGATGAGGAAGACAGCAGAGCAAAGCCCACCCGAAAAGAAGCCTTTTAAAATCCCATCTCATTTTTTGCCCACTCCATGAAACCAATTTCTGCAGCAGTATTAAGCTGTCAGTTGCAAGTGTGGCGCCACAGAATCACAGTCGGGCTCCAAAATATGGGGCAGAGGGAGGGAAATGGGGGCGGCAGTGGGGCTGGACAGACTGTGGGTGAGTGTGTTAAAGTAAGCTCATGGTGCTGTTCACATTATGCCTTGCTGGGAATGGAAACATGAACATTTTACAATAAGTCAGTCATAATTTTTTTTTTTACAGCACATTTCAATTGATACCTTTCCCACATGTCCCTGAGATTTATATAACTGCTGCAAGTCTCTGAAAATCTTCTGCTCAGCTGGCAGCTCAACTTACTCCTCTCTGCCTCGGACATTAATTAAAAAAATAATTACAATGAGGCCCCTATTTATCATTCCTTCTATCTTTCTTCTTCTGTCTGCTATCCTTCCTTCTGTCAGTCACTGTCTTTCAGCAACTTTCTCTCCTCCCCCCAGCTCTCTGTTATCTTCTGTGGTGTTGAAGGGAGAAAAAAACTGTGTCGGGGAAGCCTTTTCACCAGGCCATCACTAGTGCAGGAGATAGAAAACAGCAACCAATTGGTAGCCATATGTTCACACACCACTATTGTGAAATGTTCATGTAGGGGCAAGGATTCAAAAGCAAAATAGGGCAGCACTGTTTTGACTTTGAAAGGGAAGGGGAATGCATTTCCCCTTTTAAATATATTTTATATTGTATCCTGTTTCTGTGGCAGTAATGAATGGCATCATATACACAAATTAAAAGACAGAATAGGCTGTCAGTACCTTCTAAAACACATTTGTCATGACCATTAAAAATGGGTTGTATGACTGGCTTGGTTAAATGTAGACACAAAAACATAATTAAGTTCAGGGAAGGATCATGGTCTTTGCCTTTGACAGAGAGAAGTCACAATTCGCAGGGCAACAAGAGGTCACTTGTCATGAAAGAGTAAACATTATCTTGTCATTTTCTACATTTGAATAAGTGAGCAGTGCTTCTGGTTAGGGCAGTCTGGAAAACACTTTTTATGCTCATGCCATCAATTAAGAAACAAACTCCAAATTCAACAGTTGTATAAGTTTTGTAATACCTTTTTCAAAAATTGGTAAAGAGAGGCATCTTGTGGCCATGTTTATGAAGAACATGTCAGTAAATGTTTACACAAGTAAAATCTTCATCAGCATGCATGAAGCTTACAACATACAGAACAGACAGGACACAGACAGACACCATATTACATTTTTTTCTCTCAAACCAGGGGGAGGTTTTCTCACACAAATGCTCTTTTCAGCAGTCCCTCACCTTACACAGCTTCATACCCACAGCTGCCCAATAGAGCAGCATCAATGGAGTAGTCTTGCTTTCATCTACCTGGGAGGATGGGCAGTCCTAGTGGATGCATATTTACTTTTTGATGTGTATGCAACAGATCAACTTGACATGAACCAGTCCCTGTTATTAGTGGGGTAACATCCCACTGAAAATATGACCTGGTGAAACTGTAAACTGCATTAAGAGCCTAATGATCCAAGTCAACAGGACCCAGGGAGGAGCTGTGTGTTAGAGCCATTTGTCATTGGGAGGGACTGATATTCTGAAGTCTGGTGATGCACTTGCACTCTCTTGTGGGCGCAGTCGGTACTGCATTCATTTTCTTTTCTTGTTAGAAAAAGACTACAGAGTTGCCATTGCCTGGATAGTTTAAAGCAGTCAAGTCAAAGCTTTACAATTTGTTCAACATACAACAGCTTCTTTCTCCTTGATTAAAATAAGGATAAATTACACACACAAAAAAAACATGGTGGCCCTGAAAGCTCAACACTTAACTCAGCAAGCAACTAAGCAACGTCTTCCAATTTGCCAACAAATGCTTGAAAGTGAGAAAACACAACCAAATACAGGACTGCTGAAATACGCACAGACGACAACAGAAACTGCTTCCATGGGACGCCAAATTTTGATGAGCATGCTTGTTGGTTGCTGCCTTGGTTTGTTAAGTTGAGTTATTGAAGTCAGCTCACCGTGATTGGTGTTTTGCTATAAACAAAATGAGCTCAAATTTAAGGGGTTTTTATGGCAGGAAAACAAGCGTATTGAGCTCTTATGACTACTTAAAAAAAAACTTTAAGTTTCTCAAAATAATTTAAAACCTAATTATAAGTAAACAGAAACTAAAGTAAAATATAAAATACAAGTGTGAGAGGCTAGAGTTTCAGGATGTGTACAGGCCTCCTCTAATAGACAGCAACCCCCCCACTCACCCAGGCTTACATATTCTCACCTTCTGACCACTGTTAGTTGTAGTTAGTTGCATTTGCTTGTTAGCAGATTTCCTTTCTAGTTGAAACTGAGCCCATGACAGTCTCTGCCTGCTGCTCTGTGATTACTTACTGAACCTCAAGTCCTGTGAACTGCTTAAAACTGCTCAATAATTGATAGTAAAAAAAACAAACAAATACTTTTCAATCATTTATAGTGGAAGAATTATGTAATCCTGACACTTTTTCTGCCTCAAGCAGTTGTGCAGTTCAATTACATGCTCAATACTATTTTAAAATGTATTTTATTTATTTCTATTGAAATGTAATTCACAACAGCACAGTAGTGCAGTGGTTTGCAATGTAGCCTCACAGCAAGAAGGTCGTGGTGTTGTGGTGGCAGCCCGGCTGACGGTGAGTGTCCTGGTTTTTTCTCCTTTTTATCAGTTTTTCTGCTTTTTTCCTTGGTTTTCTGTTCCCTGCCTGCCTCCCTGTTTTTTTCCCCTTGTGTGCTCTCTCTCCCTCTGCTCCTGAGCCCAGCCAACTACCTGCACCTGCATCCCATCAGCCACCTCGTCAGCCTGCCACACCTGCCAGTAATCACCTCATGACTGCCTGTATTTCAACCCCGGTTCTCCACACCATCCTCGCTTGATCGTCTTTGCTCCATACCCGGTGCCACCCCCGTGTTCAGGCTTTCATGTTTCTTGTTTTTTCACATTTCCCCTGTGCCTTGTCGCTGTCTTCCCTAACCCTGTCTCTCTGTCTGTTTCCCTCCCAGGTACACTCACCGTCGTCCTCCGTTTGGCTGGGCTCATCCACTGGCCCACTCCTCCTCGGACTTCCCTCACGGCGTCCTCCCTGTTCCCCCGCCTCTCCTCGCTTCCTCGGCCCCTGTGTTCCCCGGCTCCCAGGCCCCCTGTCTCCTTGGTTCCCCGTGCCTGTGCTTCCCCGACGTCCTCCTCTCCCTCCACTCTAGTCCCTCTCACCCTTTTTCCCTCAATAAACCTCCTTCCCTCAGAGTGCTGCATTTGGGTCCTCTCTGTCCACACACCACGCAATCCCATAACACGTGGGTTTGAACCTTGGTTGTCCCAGGCCTTTCTGTGGAGTTTGCTCTGGCTTCCTCCCACCATCCAAAGACCTGCAGGCTAGGTTAATTAGTGACTCTAAAAAACCCTTAGGTGTAAATGTGAGTGGTTGTTCGTGTCTATGTGCCCTGCGATAGACCGGAGACCTGTCCAGGGTGTACCCTGCCTCTTGCTGGTTGCCAGCTGGAATTGACTCGAGCCCCGCCATAACCCTGTACACAGGATGGTCGGTTGACACCGGATGGATGGATGAAATCAAATTCAGTGTTTTTGGTTCTGACTGCGTAACAAAATGATAATTCAAGGAGGATTTAAAATCTGTAAATTTGAATCCTGCTGAGTGAAACACACAATAAGCAAGATGGATAAAATTCATATATCAGAAAATGGATGTGGAAATAATAGAAGGAAGGTGTATGGCATGTAGCCATACATAACATACAGGATAATCCATTGTGTGGCAACAGAATTTTTTTCTGCAGTCATAAACTCAATAGGATAAGTAGAAATACAGAAAAATAATATGTTTTCAAACAATATATGATTATGCAAAACCAGTCACAGAAACACATACTGTACATAATAATGTATATTCATTCCTCAACGCTCATGAATACAAATTGATTCACGTTGCTGGAATCATAATAGTTGTAAAGAACTCACAACATGGACCCCTGGCGCATCTGCTATTAAAATGCATGTTGGGAGATTGGGTTGGATGGTGCTTAACTGCAAGCAGCATTTACACTGCATTTAAATGTTGCTAGCATGCATTGGTCCCCTGAGCCACTCCCGAGGTGATAAGAGCTGCTTGTGGTCTCATTATCAGCAAAGTGACAAGCTCATTTACAAAAGTCATGCAGGAAATGTTTGCGCAAACTAGGTAATAATTCAAAACAGTAGGAGTGCTCATTATTGTAACAATGACAATTACATTTGCCATAACAAAATATTTATGTTAACCCAAACCTTATTCTTTGTGCCTAAACCTAACCAAATCTTAATCATAGGCTTATCATATGAAACATCAGATTTTTTTTTTCCACAGTGATTTGCAATGATTTTGGAAGGCACAGAAAAATTATGTTGTCCTGCCAACGGGGATGTCAGATCAGAAAACACTTCTGTGTGTTTGTTCTAGAGGGCATGGACGTATTTTCTTGTTTGAATTAGAATTTATTGAAAGGATCGCCCCTTGAGATGTAGCATCTCGATGTCAAGAGGTTCCTATAGACACAAATACAAATGAAGCACATTACAGAAACATAGACAGCAAATACACATATACAGATGATTCGCTCACTCACTCGCCCCAACACCCACAGCCCTCAGCTGTTGCATACTACTACTAATACTGCTACTAATAATAATAACAATAATAAATTGGTTAAAATGACCAAAATAGTAAATCAATTCTATTTGCATAAATTAAAAAAAACAATTAAAGCAGTTTATTTGTGATACAAATAAACTGAAGATTGTAATTACACAGAAATTAAATGGAAAACCAGGTTGTTTTAAGGTATAAAAGTAAAGATGTCCTGAAGCAGCAAAAAAAGATGATAGATCTCAAAGAAAGAGGAATATTATTCCAATCGCATTGAGCTTTGTAAACGCAGCTTTGTTTTTCTTTCACAAATAAGTCAGTTGTTTCTACTAAAATGCGATGAATTCAGTTCTGTGTCCCCTCTTCTAATAATTCTCGCAGAACATCAAATGTGGTGGATTGAATATTGTGTTTAAAATCACAAAAAGCCAGTATATGACACAATGATTGCTGCTTGGAAAACTGTGGCGTTGTATGTCATTACTCAGACTCACCCATCAAACGGTGGCAACCACGTTTAAAAAGGCAGTTGCAGAATTGTTTGCGCCATTAGAAGGAAACATATCATTTAACCAGAAAAGCGGCACAAAACTATTTCACGCACCCCAGGTGGACGCTGGCATTTTGGTCTGATGGAAGTAGTAATAATATTGACAATCATTGCTTATATCTGCCTTTTCCTCCACTTCTCCCTGTGGTGTAATTGTTGCCTGACACCCCTTTTTTAGAAAAAAAGTGACAGGGCAATTTGAATGCCAGGTATAAATCATAAAATCCAAATCATTACATCACAAAGGAAATGAGGTGCATGTTAATATCAGTTATATCTCATGTGGTTAGCAAAAGAGGTAGCTCGGTGCCATGCGAATAGAGTAACCTTGACTTCTCTGTTAAATGGCTGAAACGTGTGTTTGTGTGTGTGATTGTGCGAAGGTAGTGTCGACACTTGCATAGGCCGAAGACAAGAAGATGTATTTAAGAAAAGAGACACAGAGGTGTATTTAATAAAACAGACACAAAGGGAAGACAAAGCAGGTTTGCTGTGTCGTGTATTGTGCTGATTGACCTCAGAGCCTTGCCTTCGCGTGTAACTATAGCAGCACAAACTGCAGTTTATCATTGTGATAGAAGATGAATAGCACAGTGTTCTGTATCACAGCAATGCATCAAAAACTCACTGGCACAAAAGTTTCTTTGGCCGACACAAAGAAAGAAATGTCTAAAAAATCAAGTCGACATGCTTCGAGATACAGAGGATGTGAGAGTTTTTGACATTTATAAATGGTATCCACGATTCTGGAGAATTTATTGCAGTATTGATTGGCATGCACTGTGAAATAATCCTGTAACGCAAATGGTAAGACCAGCTAATTGATTGTGGACCTAAAACCTAATTTATCTGCAATAAACAATACAAATATTGATTGATGCCTCCTGGTTTGATGTAAGTGTGTTTTCCATCATCTTACAGTGCCATGTCGAACCAGAAGCAGAATTTACTCCATCTATTCAACTGTGCCTGGCATAAATGGATTTGGATATCAAGATTGTTCTCGCTGCTTGATGATGACAAAAATGTACAACAGAGGACAGAGGTCAGACATAGATAATCACGACTAAATTACAGCTGTCTTTAGTGACGCTTTATCCTTAGCTGGTCAGAAGTAGATCATCACAAACACAATCACATTAAACTGCAAGATCAGAATAGTTTAGCCACTGCTCAGCTGGAGAGGGAAAATGGAAAGAAAAAGTAAAATAAACACAAAAAGCAGCACAAAAAGAAGCTGGCACTAAATTTAAATTAACTGGTTAATTGAATCAGCAGCCACAGCAGATGGCAATGTTGCTCTGTCTTTGCTGCAGAAGGGCATCACAGTGAGAAAGAGGTACAATCCCAGCAGGCAGTAGATGGCAGTCTAGATTCATTACACTGTTGGTTGGCTGTCGTTGAAGACACTCCGGGGGGATACAGAGGACTCCGCCGTCTGACACATGGGAAAACGATAGCAACAAGAAAATTATGTCGTGACCAGAGATGGCAGTCTTGCCACAGTGTTGGCTCAGACTGGGGAGAATGAAGGGAATGGAAAGAATGGGGTGTCAGAGGGATGAAATGGGAATAAGGGTTGGAGGTCGGACATAAGGGCAGAGTGCGTGAAAGACAGAGATTAAAGGGGCCAGAACACACGAGACAGAGGGGATAGTGGCAGAGGGCTGGTTTCATACAGATGATGAGGCAGTGAGGGGCGGTTGGGCATATTTGTGTGGCCCTGCCTTGGACCGCTTTATCCACAGGCTTACATGGGAATTCAATTTAATTGCATTATTAATGCCTTTTGATTACACTGCGAATGTCACACAATCATGCGCCCGTAACCTCTGTGCCCTTTGCCCAGGTGGTGTGCTTGATTGTTTACCAAAATCAAACCAGTGCACTGTGAAAATGTGTGATATATTCTTATAGCATACATCTCATCTCATGGCCCCACCCTCTCTCTCTCTCTTTCTCTCTCGCTTTCTCTCCCTATTTCAGCCCCTCACTCATTGTGTGATACACAGCAGATACAATTTAATGCACATCATGTACATTAATAATCATTTGCATACAGAGGACAGACAGGCTAAGCAATCACAACTTGCTCAGCTTGTTTTTCATGAAGTCACTTGTATGAATTTCTGTGCCCCTGGCACCTATTTCATTTCCAAGACTGGCAGTATTGTGCAATTAACCAAATGACCCCTTAATCATGTCATCTTGCTGTCTGTATATCACTGCCAGAAATAGGCAAATCTGATCGCTCATTTCAGCCGATCACCCAAAGCAAAATATAATGGAAACCTAATGAAGTGTATAAAATGTCCTTTATTCTATTCCTGCACATTAAACTGAGGCGGCTCCTAAACAGAGGTAGTGCTTTGTTCATCACTAATAGACAAAACACAGAAAACCTCACACGGAGCATTTCAGAGTTGCAATTGAATCCATATGATTCATTTTTGCATTATAGCAGGGATCATGGTTTTCCCCTTTGCTAGTTAAGCAATGGCAATAAATGCACATTGAAGAAGGAAGTAGCCTTCCTGTTTGTATGCATGGTGACCTAAAACTGGTCATTAATTTTCATTAAGTGCTGTCAGTAAGGACCATTACCCAGGCTAGAGAATAATCATCTCCCCAGAGTGTTGACTTGTTTATGGCACAGGTAAGGGTTAATAGAAACAGCCCACCTTGGTGAACCTACACTCATGACACACACACCACAGTAAGCATTCTGTAATGATTCATTGAGACATTCACTTTTCATCATCTATGCCAAACAGGAAAACAGTTCTCTGAAAGGGCAAACAACTAAGGCCATTTGTTTCTTTGTACATGTGTTGTACATGACATAATGAATGTGGTACCAGTTTGGGGAAATATTTTGATTATCAGACAATTTAAATCAACTTAAGTCCCAAATGTTTTTCAGACAGGCAAGATGGTCATCATTAGTTCAATATCCAGAAGTGATTAAATAATGCATGGTGTGTGCAACAGACTAGATGCCAGGGGAGACCACCCGCTTTAGTTCAACTGACAGTGAGCTCACAGCTTTTACTTCTGTATGTTTTCTGTATTTACAACCTGACTAAGCGATGTAACTGTTTATTTACTGTTTATTTTATGCTGTTTTATGCAAGAAAGAAAGAAACACTAAAACAAATCACTATCTAATGTGAAAGGGTTTGCTCTTAAGTAAAAAAAACCCACAGAGAATTATCACCAAACTTTGCAGGTCGGGAGCTTTTTTAAACCTCTTTTAGCACATTGTTTTGAGTTGGGTCTGAGCATGTTTCCAGAAATTGAAACTTCAAGATTTCTAGCAGCAGTAGGGAGTTCTTTAAAAAAAAAAAAAACTTTTTGTCATATTTGCTAAAACTGTCATTATGCCTGTAAGAGACATCTGTATGAAAATCTGTAGCTCTCTTAATGCCATTTGCAATCCACTGCTCCCGGGCGAAAAAAAACAGTAAGAGCCAGGAGGAATGTCTAATGCAGTCACTGCTTGGCACACTCAGTCAAGCTCAAAATTGACAGCACGTAGCTTCAGAAGTGTTGCAAACACAATGGCTGAGAAACAATGACCAGCAATGAAAGAAATGCCCATCACTTCTTTGCCAGAAACACTGTATAGTACAAAAAACATGTGTGAACACATCCTAGCTCCATGCGGAGCTTTGGGCTCATTATGTTCGATGCCATGGCACTCATATCAGCAACTGGCAAAGAGGCATGACGGCAAACAGTGGGGAATACCTTTTGAGGAGGGACAGTAGTGTATTAGCTTCTCATCCCGCTGTCAGACATTGCTTCCGCTGCCTCTGACGCCTAGGGCGCTCTGCACTGGGTTGTGAAGCGGCGTCTTTGAGAAGATGAGTCGATGCGAAAGGGACCAGGGTCTTGGCGAGACTCTTGCAATGGAGAGCATTCTTGTGGGTTTGGTGGGAGGCACTGCAACGAGCAGCAGAGAGAGACACAGAAGGTTTTGGATTGTATGTGCAATTGTAACCGCTTTAAGGAAATCGGTGATCACAGTGCATGCTTCCAAACACTAACTTAACTGTACAAAACTGCACAGAAATAGAATCCTTTATTATTATATTTTGACTGTCTGTCCGTGATGCCAGTACATACAGCATAATCACCATACAGAGAAAGTCTGATACAACTTAAGTGCAACATTATAAGAATGCAAGTGTCACATGAGAACTATGCTATCACCACAAACTAGCTATCCTTACAACCAATCAGTTGGTAGTGTAGCAAAGTTGGAGGTGATTAAATAATAGAACACTTGACATTTAGGATCTTTATAGTTGCAGAAATTCACCACAGACTGGATTTGAAGGATTACGTTGGCTACTTCCTTCTCACTAGTCTCTGCATGGATTATCTTGTGTATATGACATGCTCTCCAAGTCATTTGGTGAGGGCTGAAAAAAGGATTTAGGATTACATAGTCTAAATCTGCTCCGTATCTGCCATATGGAGGCTATGTCTATCCATTATCCATCAATGTGTCAAACACTGTGCAAGGGAGCAGCTGTCCATAGAAGGCCAGCCAATTGGTTTGATACAGGTGAAAAGTGATGTATGATTGTCTTTGCAAACCTATCACTCTCAGGCTGCCAGATGGCTTAAGCCTAGGGACACTGCAACCATATTAGACCTTGATTTCTTCACTCTCTAAGGGTTGCACCTCAGTGTTACTATCTTGGTCTGGCCTGTTTTCCCCCTGTTGACAAGTGACCTCCCTGGTTTCACTCCTTATTTGAGCAAACTAATAAAGATACTTAGAGGCAGCAGTGCAATCCCGTCCTGTTCTGTGGTTAATGGAAAGTCTTCACAGACAGTGGCAAACAGCAACAAAGTGACTGGATACAATCATGACTGTAGGGAGAAACAAAGAAGAGCTGAGACTGGTTGGAGTGTAGAAAATGACCTTTGTCAAAATCTCTTAGGTTGTGTTCAGACCACATGATGCACTGGTGAGAAAATGAAAGACAATTCAGGAAAGGCCAGTTTGAATAAAATATCCATACGTAGCGGTTTATGATACCATATAGGATATTCGGGTTTTACATCTGTGGAAGTTTATCTTGGCAGTATTAATCTTCTCTGATAGTAAATTTTGTGGGTCATGTTGAATTATACTGTAGCAAAAGCTGAGCCAGGATCAACTTTCGCTATAGCATTGTCTCTCAGCACACCTGTTGTGCCAACATAGTGGTGTCATTGAAATGAATGGGGCTCCATAGTATTGCCAGTTTGAATACAATGATACAGGTGGTCAACACTGGACCAGATCCATCAGTGTCACATGTGTCTGACAGAACAGAGGCAATTCTATTTTAATCAATACTTCTGATTTAATGCACATAACTGTGATTGTGTATTGGGCAGTGAACGCTGCCGGAACGCATCTAAACACACAGCACATAAGGCATCCAGGTGTTGTTGTGCTGCAATCTGAACAAATGACTGCATGTTGCCATTCACCAAGCAATTACGAATCATTCGTTTTCATGCATAAAAGGTAAGTGTATGGGCATTGAACCAGCTGTAAACGGAAACATTAGGTCATTTTCTAAAAAGACGCGCAGGTTCAGGTTCAAGGTAAAAAGAATAAGGGAGGAGAAGACATTCTTGTAATGCATTTTCCTCTAGACATATCCAGAAGTACCAAAAGTCTGAACAGTTTGAACAGACACCAGTATGTGTCCAGGTAGTTGCTTTCTCTTTGGTGCTTTATGGCATCAGATGGTCCTACATGTATGCAGTGTTCAGGTATCACATGCTTAATTTTTATAGGCAATGGTTTCATATCGCAGTTTCATTATTAATAAGACTTACTACTTATCATATTAACACATTAACACATCAACTTGATTGCTCTTTTCAAAAATACATCTCTGGACTGTTTGAGAAGGAACCCTGAGTGCCTTTTAAGTTGCTTAGGGACTAATTACATGGTGTTGAAAGTTGCATTGATTAGAAACTAACCTCCCAACGGAACATTGTGTTCCTTTTCATAAAAATTAACATCTCAATAGGATTATGAAAAGAGAAATAACAATTACGCAGATTATTAATGTTTTGTGTTTTTCCATCCAGACAAATCCTAACATGGCTTGTCATTTTTTTCTGTATAGGAAATTCATGTATTATGTAAACATTATAACAACATGGAGAGACTGTAAAAAATCATACAAAAATCATGACATTCACATTATAGCAACTACTAGGGATGGTTAAAAGATTTATAGGGCGTATTAATGTCATGATCTGGCTGTGCCACCCTGCCAGTTCTTAGTGTTTCTCATGTTTTTTCCCTTCCTAGTGTTTCTGCCTGTCTCCTGTCTGTCTTCTGGGTATGTGTGTGTGTGTGTGTGTAATTTTATTCTCGACACTCTGTTTGGTTGTGCTTCAGGTTGTTGGTCCCGGAGAAGGAGAGCTCTGTTTTTATCTACCTTGCAAGATTTTTGCCTGGTCTTCATCTTCCTGCCCAGCTCACGCCACCTGCCTGCCCGCTCACTGAGTTTCCTCTCCTGGAGATCCCCATCACACATTGCTTGTACAAATATCAATAAATCCTCTTATTTCTCCTTTAATCTCTATACTACCAGCCCATAACAATTAAAATCAATGCAATGTTATTGGCATTTGGCCTATCGGATACTGATCACTGCTTGGTTCCTGTTCTAAACATTTTTAGTTTAAGCTCCAGCATTAAAGAGCTTTTACTTATCTTTGTGTTAAAGTGATGTGATGCTATTTCCACAGTGGGACTCACTATTCAAAATATCTGTTTGTATTCCTCTATACTAGTTACTTATTTCAAAATCAAAATGATTATTGTTATACCCTTTTACATCTTCCAAAATCATCTATTGTGTCCTCTTATTTCAATTCTGGAGAGGTTTCCGTCCCCTGGATGTCTCTCTAAATGATCACAAAGCAGCAAGAAAGATCAAATGATATTCCAAACAGGATTTCTACATATTTTTCAGAAAAGAGGCAACATCGGAGTTGTCGAGAATTTAATCTCGCTTTGATGGATCCTGCAGGTTCCATCCAAAGTGCTGAGTGAAGCTGATTTGTTTGATCACTTATTTTTCACTTAGTGTTCATGATCTGTAAATTTAATGACTACCATAGAGCTATTTGTAAGAAAGACCCCCTGATTACAATCAGGAGCATCATTACTCAAACATGATGTCTGGAAAGTGACTGTAAAGCTTACATATGAACTTAACGGGACAGCTCAAGAAGCTGCCATTTCTCAAGTCTCATGCAGTTTAGGGGTTAGCAAGCACTGATGATCGGTGGGAGATAGCCTATATTTTCCTGCCATCAGGACAGGAGCAGGAATGAAGTGAACATCTTTTAAACATTGAACTTCCCTTATTTTTCACTTAGTCTTCATGATCTGTAAATTCAATGACCACCATAGAACTATTTGTAATAAAGACCCCCTGATTGCAATCAAGAGCATCATTACTCAAACATGATGTCGGGAAAGTGACAATTTTCTAATGTATGAAAGATTATTGTAAAGTTTATTTTTGTGTTTTGTTGTGTGGCATATCTTAATGGCTAAACCACAGTCCAAAAATAAACAACACTATGAACAACAAAAGAACCTCCAAACAGCTCACACCAGGAAAGGTATAGAGATTTAATAAAAAAAAGAAAATAGCATTTCTCAAGTCTCACACACAGCTTAGAGGTTTGCAAGCATTGATCAGTGGGAGATGGTCTAAATTGTCCTGCCGAATGATGCTGGTTCTACACGCAGCAGCAACGTAATCAAGTTAAGTGTAAAAAAAATCTGTATAGCTATTGGACTATATGGGTACCAACTCCTCCAATCAAACGCATGCACTTGCCCATTGAAATTTTTATTGTGCACGTAGCCGACTAACAGGACGTCTACAGATATGTGCGTGACGTATAAATAGCAGTGTCCCTATTGCCTTGGCGTCCTTTTTTCTTCAGCATACGACAAACTGCTTACTGAATTCACTGTGGCCGACTGTGTTGGTGTGGTAGACTTTGGTGTGTCGCGGCTAGGGCGGACAGTCATCGTGGCTTAGCCTGTTTGAGATAGAACGAAGGTTACAATTATGGTAACCCTAGTTCTATAAGCACAGGCGGAGCCCTCTACCGATGAGCCCTGCCACTCCGACACCGTCTGCTGAAGAGGCAGTCGGATGCTGAGGCAGTAGGAACACTGCTATTTATACGTAACGCACACATCTGTAACGACATTCTATTGGTCGGCTACATGCACAATAAAAATTTCATTGGCCAAGTGCGTACAAGTGATTGGGAGGAGGTAGTACTCATAGAGTCCAGTAGAGGGCTCCGCCTGTGCTTGTAGAACTAGGGTTACCATATCATAACCTTTGTTTTAGATGAGTTATGGGTTATTGAAGTCCTCTCACACTTTTACCTCATTTTATGTAATGACTGTCTAATCTGCATGTTGAAAGGCATAAATGTGACAGCAATACAGCTTCAGTTATGTGATAAAAGGTTTCATTGCAAGATTGTCCAATGCTAGAATACCTCTTGTTCCTGTGATAATGCCCATCCTTTCCTTCAACAGCACAGCCTCGCATCAGGCCACCTCACTCTGAACAGGTTTTTTCTATAAAATTAAAACACATCATCATCTTTTAGTTGTGTTATGCTCTGTGAGTTTGATTGAATCACACCTGTGTGGCCACAAACACGTGCTTATCTTTTTTCAGCTTGCTGAAATTGGCTATCATTTTACCCCCATGTGGTTCATCAAAGATGCCATTTCTCACCTTAAGGTTGAATTCTTTATCTGTCTTAGGGGAACATTAAAGGAGGTAGACCATAGAATTGCCTCTTGTTGTGTGCATTGGATTTGTGTTTTAGCAAGATGTAATGACATTGTCTGCTAGTTGCCATGGTGCTAGGAAGAGACCTTTCTTTTACACAACTGTCTGAGAGCTTTTTGTAGTCCTTGTCTGTTCTGTTCTTTTC
Source organism: Micropterus salmoides (assembly GCF_014851395.1). Classification (NCBI taxonomy): domain Eukaryota; kingdom Metazoa; phylum Chordata; class Actinopteri; order Centrarchiformes; family Centrarchidae; genus Micropterus; species Micropterus salmoides. The sequence goes on along the minus strand of NW_024041151.1, from coordinate 24,144,280 downwards.
TTTCTTCACTCCCTGTCTTTGTCCTTGCTTAAAACTGTCATATGTTTGTTGCACCAATAATACTTTGTTGGTGTGAAAGCAGTGCAGATGTCAACTACAGACAAACTTGATATACAATTTGATAAACAGAAAGGACAAAGACCAATCAAAGTAACAAAGATGCTCTTTGATCATTCTAAATCAAGCTAAAATGGCTCACAATTATAATAACTAACTAAATTTAAGCTAAAAACAGAGGTTGCCGCCCTACCCCCTCAGTCAATCCCACCTGCTCACAACTGTCAAAAAGAGGAAAGCATGGCTCAGTTTATGGTTTGATAACATTGTTGTGGGTGAGCAGGGAGAACAGAGGAGATTTTAGATACTGTCTTAGTTTCCCCTCCAAAAAACTTTTTTTCTTCATCTCCGAAGTGTCATGAAAGTTGGGAGCTTCAAGCTGAAGCTCGTTTGAATAGCCTTGATTCCATCACAAAATAGAACTGTTTAATATAAAGAAGCAGTGTGAAAACTTAAGCCTGGCAATTAAAAATTTTTTACATGTCACAGTAATGATAGCGGAATTCCATTTCGCTCCTTTAGTTTAATTGACAATCACATTGTTTAATTGACAATCACATTGTCATGTCTGACTGGGACCAACCTAGTTCAACCTGTGGTTTTACTGCTTTGTCAGTGTCTGTCTTTATGCCAGTCTTGGTTTTGCTATTCTGTAACAGGTTAGTTTCAAAATAATTACATATTGACTAATTTTATGGATTTAAAAAGTTAGCCACTGAACTGTGATGGGTGTCTGTAAAACCAGAGACACGTTAGAAAGACCACATTAGCCATTTGGAATTGTCTCCTTTAAAACTTCATTGTAAGAATTATCATCCTCCACAAGGCACAAGTGTTCTGCTGCAGTGAACAGCTTAACTGCTTGAAGCTCTAGCTCAGTTGCCCATGTTTCTACTTACCAAAAATGCATTGTAAATTAATCCCACATAAGATAGCCCAGAACAAGACAACCTTACTAATTGATTATTGCCAAAATCAAAGTCTATCCATTTGCTTTTAAATGCAAAACATTTACATACTCAGTTTTATTTTCTTTCAGCTATGTAAACACAGAGCAGCGTCCCCAAGCATGTTCAATGACGTCGTCCATGGAGCTACTCTGGAGAGACCGAAAATACAACAGTTGTTTCATAGTAAACTACACTGGCTGTGCACATTGTAATAAAATCCTATGTCACCCAATGCAACGGTATGGTTTTTTGATGTCTTTTTAATAGCTTTTAGATAACAGCAGAGTTCTGTGGCACAGAAGCTATATCAGGCTGTGGTTACTTGTTACTTACTTGTTAGCAGGATAAATTTATTGTTGGTTTTGGTCTCTTCAGGGGATTTGTTGATAATAATAAAAAGGCAAAATAACACCAGTTACTTAAGTGTAATCATACAGCTCTGAATAAACCACACCAAAATGCTAACATCAGATTTGAAAATGATCCACGCTGACGAAGAAATAATGACATTTATTCAAGCACTGGAAGCTGTCTGGCCTAAGGGTGTGTGACAAAGGCAAGATGGAGGCCGGGACAATCAATACTTCAGTCTGTATGAAGCCATAGGCATTAAATACTCCTCTTTCTGCTCCCCCAGGAAAAGAGCAAACATATCAATCAAAACCCAATCACACATGCCCACTCCATACACACAGACCCTGAGGCTATATGCCAGCTGTCCAATGAGATATAGCTTTTTTTCCATCTTAATTGTATTATAATTTTATGAAATCAGACATGTATATTTTGCTTGTTAATTCTTGAATGACTGTAGTATGGTTAGAGGCTTACAGAGGGAATCCAGTAAGGATTCAGTAGAGAGGATTTGGGCCTGCCTCTGTGGACAAATTTATGAGAAGAGATCTTGCAAATGACAGGGCAGGGGGCATTCATCAAGGAAACAAGCCACATGAGCACTGAGACCAGAGTTAGGGCCGGAATGAATTTCATAGAAACAAATCTAATCTAAGCGCTGCCAGAGAACCCATTTATAATGTTAAGATCACAACATGAATCCACAGAGAGAGGTGCCGGGGTGGGGGCATAGGCAGAAGGGTACAAATTGAATGAACTGAATGAATGTATAAACTTTGTAGTTGGAATATAGTCTTCTGAGGGATTATTCAGCTGCCCCCTTGTTAAGAGATGAGGAAAATTATTTTGAAAAGGAGATTTTTTGGTATTAAAGGGATGCTGTTAGTGAAGCTCCAAATTCCTAGTGGTTTCAGCCTATTTACAAAACACAGCCTCGCATCCTCTGCACCACCTTGTCTGCAGACAACGGCTCTCTTGGGGTAGGCTGGTTCATATCGGGGAATGGCAGCATGCTCTGTCTTCCACAGCAGGTTGGTCTCTGGCAGTCCTGTCTGTTGACTGATATTCACACAACAGGAAACTTTGAAAATGGAATAGAAGTCAAACAATAGATTTAACTGTGTTGAATTCATCTCCCATCTCATAATATAAATATGCATTCAAGAGAGATATTGACAAGCCACAAATTTTCTTTCTTTTTTAAATCAACACAAGAAAATGTTTTAATTGAATGTAAGTGGAAAGTTGCAAAATGTTTATACTGAACATATCTGCAAAACAGACTGACAATGTACAGTGTTACACATGCTTTCCCTACAATGCTTTTTTTCTATAAAAATATATAGTTTTATGGTTATGTTAGACACTCAAAACACTTTGACTGCCTTTACACAGTGAAACTCTCATACAACTGTAGTCGGTAAATTTTGAACATTTGATTTGTGTGGTGTAATTTCTTCTGCAACAGACTTGAAATTTGTCTCAAACTCAGCCGCAACAGTTGCAAAACTCTCTACTTTCAGCCTATGAAAACGTTGATGGGTCATTATCATTTCAACTGATTGAACGGAACTGACTGTGATTTCAACTTCACAATGGCTTATCACTTAAATAAACAAAATAATACAACTGAAGATGGTCTCTTGGACGCTTCAGAAGGAGAATATCCTCATAGAATTCATGCAAGGTTGGTGAGCTAGGCAAATTTTTAACCCAGAGTCCAAGGAAGTGAAAAGTTCACTGTGATCTGATGTTGGAACTGATGCTGTATGTGTGCCATGCTGGGTCCATTTCACTCAGAAGTTCCTGAGCGATGAGATTAAAGCAGGGCCATGCCTGCGCAACATGGAGCACAACCATGCTTTGGAGACAAGCTTGGTCAGTAGGCTACATCAACTACTTCTATACTGATTGGTGACATTCCTGAAATCCCTCCAGAGAGGGTTTAAAGACATGTTCAAACACTGGTAGAAGGTTAGATGTCTCATGAGTTTGGGTTTGTACTCTGGGATTTCCTGTTTTATTTTTTCCTGTTTGATTGTCTGCCTTGCTATAATGCGTTCTTGTGTCTAATCATTCTGCCCTAATGTGTTTAACCTGTGTTCCTTGTTATTCTTACCTCTGTTGTAAATTTAATTAGTGTTGTTCTTTGGCATTTGTCAGGTTGTTTTGTGAGTTTCTCAAGCGTGCCACCCCTTCCTCTGTGTTCTTCTTATTTTGGATTACCTTTTACCTGGCTTCCTGGACTTTTTTTGACTGGATTTTAGCCTGTGTTTGTTAAATTTGTTTGCCTTGGGTTTGTACTATCCTCTTCCTGCCTCGTTACTGCCTAAGCCTCTTCACCTTTTGTTAAATCATTAATAAACACCAATACCTGTATCTGTTCTGCCTGATGTCCTGCTCCCTGACTCAAAGTGACAGTATGATCCGACCAATTATGGACCCAATGACCATTATCCAGCTCAGGCTGCCGAGTACCTGGGAGGCATTGGGTGTGCCTACAGACATTTTATTCAAAGAAGAGCCACAATATTTTAGATTACTTGCTGCAATCTGGAAGTCTGATCCTCAGATGACTTTGGATGTGGCTTTTTGCCCTGTTCCGCCCCTAACCACATTCCAACCTTCTGTGCTTCCCCAGAGCCCCAGTCGGCTGTCCCTGCTAGTATCCAGTCTGTTAACCTCCAGCATGCTAGCAACCAGCCATGTAGTACCCATTCTGCTAGTATCCAGGCCGCAAGCCACCAGCCATCACTGTGGCCTGCTAGCGATCTGCCTGCATCCCTGTCTGCCAGCACCCAGCCTGCTCACACCCAGCCAGCTTCTCAGTCTGCTAGCTTCCAGGCCACTAGCGACCAGCCTATACTCTGGCAATGGTGAAGCGTACTGATGTTTCCAGAAGCCTTTATTTATGTTCAGCCGTCAGCCTTGTTTTGAACACAAATCTACTTTGTCTTTCCTTACACCTTTTCCAATTTTTCAATAATTTTTTTTAAATAGCGCCAAATCAAAATATGTGGACAGAGAGACAAAGTGGACAGAGAGGCAAACATGTAGATAGTATCCCCATAGTCAATCTGCAAAAAAGGCCAGCAACTAAGCGTTTTCATGAAGCCATGGAGAAACAGGACTTTAGCCTGTACAGAAAACCCAATGTGAATTTTAATTTCTTTGCAAGATAATCAACATGGTGTATAAAATTTAGGTTTTGTCCAACCAGATTCCCAGATATTTGTAATTGTCAACAGACTGGATACACACTCCATTCAGGGTCGTGATGGAGAGGGGTGGTAGGTAGGGGTTCGCCCAGTGGCAAAAACCATAAATTTAGTTTTATGTGGGTTTAACAGCAGCTTCAAATCTAATGTTGCAGGGTATCAAAATCTGCCTGCACATTTGAAAAGGCCAACTCAGCTGTGGGGGCACAGGAGTACAGAACTGTGTCATCTGCATATAGATGATACTTACAAAATTTAAACTTATCATAAATATATTAATGTTTACTAGGAAAAGCAAGGGTCCCAAAAATGAAACTTGTGAAACACCCTTCATGACAAGGACTGGGTTTGACATGTCATTGCCATGTTTGACCATTTGTGAACAATTGGTCAAATAGCTATGGAACCAATTGACCGCATAGCATCCAATGCCAGCTCTCAACAGGGTCTTAACAAGTAATGGATGATCCACAGTATCAAATGCCTTTGTGAGGTCTATAAACAGAGAAACATAGGTACACTTTTTAGCTGTAGCCTCTTTGAAGTCATCCATAACTTTTAAAGTGGCAGTTACTGTACTGTGCCCTGACCGGAAACCGGATTGCATTTCTGATCAAATAAATGACCTGCCTTCTCAAAATGACCGTTGAAGGCATCACTTTTACCTGTGATAGTTACATTTCCAATATTCAATTGCTGGGGAAAGTCTGAAGCCTTTTATTCTGTAATAATTTGATTGTTTTCCAGAATTTGGATGGATTATTAAAATTATCATTAGTGAGGTGAGGTAATAATTTGATTTAGAGGTCCAAGTGGCAAAAGTACATTGATTTCTTAAAGTTCTGAAGTGTTGCCAGTCTACATTACTTTTGGACATCCTTGCAAGGGACCACTGTTTATTTCTTGATTCATCTGCATAACAATGAAAGTTTATGGAATGTTTCTTGATAATACGCCTAAAGGAAGCATATAAAGTGAAGAGGATTGGTCCGAGCACAGATCCTTGTGGAACTCCATGACTAACTTTGGCGTGCATGGAGGACTCATCGTTAACATACAAACTGAAATCGATCTGATAAATAGGACTTAAATCAGCTTAGAGCGGATCCTTTAATGCCAAAGAAATGTTCCAGTCTCTGTAAAAGGATATGATGGCAATGGTATCATCAAAGCAGCACTAAGATCTAATAAAACCAGAACAGAGACAAGTCCTTTGTCTGATGCAGTTAGGAGGTCATTAGTAATTTCACCAGTGCTGTCTCTGTGCTAGGATGAAATCTAAATCCGACTGAAAATCCTAAAATACTGCTGTGTAGAAAGTCACAGAGCTGTTTAGC
>NW_024041151.1:24116511-24137864 GCF_014851395.1 Micropterus salmoides | reverse complement strand
TGCAACATGATGTCAGTGCTCTTGACAGAGCTCCATCCAACCCATTCTCGTGAAGGCAATATCTCAGGAACGCCTTGAGGGTCATCCTTGGATGGGAATGAGAATTTGGTGGTCAAAGGTCAAGGTCACTTTGACTTCACAAAACTCGTATTTAGCCATGACTCAAGAATTGATGGCCATATTTCACAGTTGCTAGGAAATTAATAGGTGACACTTTTGTCTACAGGTAATTGCGAGCACAAAATAGTTAAGCCATATTTTTAGAATGAACTGGGCAATTGTTGATTTCACACACGTGTTGCCTGGGATTCTAGTTTATCACCTAACAGCAACTTAACATCAAATCAAGGTTGTTTTCAATACGTACTCACCACGGGGAGAAAGAAAAACATTTCTTTATGCTGAAGAAGCACAACACTAAACGCTCTCTTGTAAAGGGTTGAACCCAATCTTGAGGTGAAGGTCTGATGTTGAATGTGTTGTGTGTAGGAATAATGCTGCTTGTGCAGGCTATGTTACATTATTGGTTTCTTCCTACACATTAAAACTCTTACTTTTGTGATACCCTTTTGTATTTGTAATGCTGGACATTGCAGAACAGTTAATTGAAAGAGACTGCTGTTCATTTCCTGTTTCCAACCTACAAATCACAGCATATGACAGAAGACCACCCAGCGCCCCTGTTTTTTTTCCCTTTTTATAGAAAGTTCACTGCAACCTTGTTGTTCTCCAGCAAACCTAAGCCATGTGACAAAACACCCAAGCTTTGGTTAATGTACTTAAGCACTTAAATAACTAGCCATCATATTCATTAGATACACTGCCAATCTAATATGTTAGAATATCCTCCCCAATTTGTTCATAATGTGAGGGTTCACAGTGCGTCTCTCAAAGTTGTTAGCAGCCTGGTGGAAGTGTTACCACCTGCTGTGGTGAAGATGTTTTATATGAAATTTCCAGGAGGTGTGCTAATTTGCCATTGCATCCTGCCCACATGAAGCAGAAAATAGTTCCCCTCTGTAATGAGTCCTCAACTCTGTAAACAACTAGGTTGGGAACACTCAAACACGGGAGGAAGTTTTGTGCAAACAGTGATGATTACCATTTATTATCAAATGTTTCAATTTCCACACAATCTATAAAGTATCATCCCTTGTATCGCCAGTGTTTGTCTGAGTAGAGTCTTTGATTTTGAAATTATGTACGGTCGTCTCACTGAAATACTTGGTACTTCAAAGCGATGTCGACATCATTTTTTTTCTTCAGTTTTTATATTTGTCTGTTTTGGGGGGGCTCTAGAAAACATGAGAAAAAAATGACTGATGTTTTATTGAGTCTGTTTGCCTTTTACATTTGTCTGACTCCATCTGATGTTTCCTGTTGCGTTTCTTTTTGTCCTCACTCCCCACCCCCAAACCCCCTCCATCACTTCAGATCTGGCTGCCAGTCAGCCCTTCTGATTTTCAAAGGCTCCAGAGCATGAAACAGAGACTCTGAACATGGGCCAGATTTTCATTCTCTGATCTTCCCTTCTCACTTTCCTCTACCTCAGTAAGCCTCTCCGTTTTTTCCTCTTTTTATATTCCCTGATAGTCAGAGTGGCAGACAGGCATGCAACGGGCAACTATTGAATCATGGCACTACTGAGAACATAAAAACATCTTCAAGAATTGTACTGCTTTAATGGTAAATACACCTTTAGGGTTAGGGATAGGCAAAGATCATGGTTTGGGTTAAAATTACTACTTTGCCCTGTGGTTACGGTAAGGTAACAACTAGCACGTTCAGTACCCTAGGCAAGACTTGCCAGATACATTCCTTAACAGTGTTTCCTAATTTTGTGGATAAAAATGAAATCCAGCCAGAATTTCCCTCAACGTATTTGCTGTTGCAAATTAGTTACGTATAAACAGCATTTCCAGGAGATGGGATTGATGTAAAATAGTTATTCTTGGATTGAGAATTAAGTCTTAACACTAGAACCGCCAAGGTTTGTTGTATACCTAGAACCGCCATAGCGGGTAAAATTTACCCGCTATAAAAAGGCAGTGATTTTGTGATTATTTCTGCTGCATGTTGCTCCAACACACTTTGGGAATCATTCAACACCTTGGCTGTGCATTTCCTATAAACACCATCCCCACATTTCAGGCATTTACAGAATGTTTATTCGATTTTATTAATTTTCTTCACCGTGCAGGTCGATCGCTTGCGCTGCTTATCTGTGAAGGGCACGTTCACATGCGGCAGCTCTTTTGATGTCATACACTTGCCGCTGTTATAGATTTTATAGCCTAGTTATATTCTAAACACAGCTTGAATTTAAATGCAGCATACAATTTACAAAAACAACTGACTGTTGTAGTGTTTTATAAGCTAGCGTCAGCTATAGTTAAAATTGAAAATGAATGAGACAGAATATAGTTTGTCATTGGTAATTCCAGAGTGCAGCTTACTTTTTACAAATTTTCTTAATACACATATTAATAAAATATTTGTTTAGGGAAATTAACCAACTCTTAATGTTTATTCCATTGCTGCAATGCTAATTTCTACCAATTTGTCACTTATGTCTTTCAGATTGAAATGAATGCTGTGCAAATTCTGTAAGTTCACCCACACCAGTGAAGTTCTCCTGAAACCAGCACACCAGAAGACTCTATTGGGCCAGGAGGGCAGCTTTTCCATCTGAGATGGATCAACTCCTTAACAGACTGGATGAAGAGGTGACTTACAGATTATAGAGAATATTCTCAATATTTTGTACGCTGTGAACATGAATGTATGCCATGAATTTTTTTCCCACAAATTATTTTTTGATGTAAGGTATTGCTTGTAGTGACAGTCAATTAGAATAAACAAACTGTATACAGGCACAGTATTTGAATGATATGTCTTTCACTTTGATTTACTTTTAATATGTTTCCTTTCTGTCATCACAAGGCAGCAGACTAAAGAGCTTATTGTGGGCTTCCTCACTGTGTTGGATGATGATTCAGCTCCTGCAAGTGTCGCGAACATTTGTGTTGTCATAGAAGAAGACATCATCCTTCAAGGTCTCCCTGACCTGCCAACAGCGTTTGCCTACCTCTTTGGGCTGATCTATGCTTTAAACCTTAAGTATCCAAAGGAACTGAGGTACACATTTGAGACAATTCAGAGAACCAAACTCCTTGAGTGAATCCAGTGTGTTCAGTTGTCAGCTGTTAGCTGACTGTTGGATCCTGGACAGTTTTGAATTTCACAAATCTCTGTTGGCCATTGTATAATAATGTTTTAATGGTTCATATCTTTTAATGAGATGGATCCTCCTCCACCTCTTCTGATTTGCTTTTTTCCCCTCTTTCTCTCCTCTTATTCTCCTCTAGTTGTCAAGCTTTCTCTCTTCTCTGCTCCTTTTCTTTATCTCAAGTTCCCTTTCCTGTCTTGTAGACACTAATTCTGTGCGCTGTTTTATATCAGCCAATGAGCTACCTCTTTTGGTAACTGTTAAGTTTTGTCATGTTGCATATTTTATATTGATGTTGAATACTAATATTGATACTAATATCAACTCCATCTTGGTATGGTCAAAACTTCCATGGAAATCCTCTCAGATCTCCCTAAATGCTACCTTACTGTATTTTGCTGTTTGAGAGGTGATACATTGTTACAACCCAAAAAAAGTGCTAAGACCAGGACAGATACAGGTTGTAATTTGCTTGGCCATTAAGAATTCGATTAAAATAAAACACATTTTGAATGTAGACATTGCATGTGTAATTATTTATACATTTAGATGTGTCAAAGTTTTTGCAAGTCAAAATTATACGTTCTTACAACTTGGGGTTAACAGAAGTAATAATTTAAATTAAAAAAGTTGATGCAATTCAAAATTACAGTTATTACAACTTAGAGTTAAGTTACCAGAAATAATAAGTCTAAGTTGTTGCAATTCAAAATGAAAAGTTATTACAACTTGGAGTTGGGTTAAGAAAACTTAAAACTGAAAGTTGATTAAACCTAAAGCAAAACTTGAAATGTTAAGTTTAATTTCCCAACTTAAAATTTTATTGAAGTTTGCTCAGTTTTCCCAACTTTATCTTTTTTACAGTGTAGGTATAAATGCCCATTTTTTTTAAATCTGGCTTTATCTTGACATTTTTTAACATTAGGGGTGCTAAATAACACACTTTTAGGAAAAGTCAGAGACTGGGGGACTTGAAAATTACATTGAAACAAAGATACATACAATCAAAATACAGCCGTGGGTAAATTTGACCCATTGGCAGTTCTAGTGTTAAAGAATGACTGCTTGGAAAGTTTATTTAACTATTAATTAACTATTTGTTGATAAGGAACATACCCAGGAAGCGATGAGAAGAATGACTGAGGTCTATTTGTTATTAATGACAACGTCTGCAGTTAATCAATGTAAACAGGGTTTGCTTTGTTACTGTAAATAATGTCATGATGAACAGTCTGATGAATCAAAGTTTAAATAATCCTATTGTCCAATGTATTTTACTGTAGTGGTGAAAGAAGCTGTCAGATATTTTACTTAAAGGGTAACTGCAGTTTTTTCCAACCTGTAAAAAACTGTAATTTTTCCTCCTGCTGCCTTGATCTGTTAGTTTGTTTCTGTTAATGTGTGACTTTGGTGTTTTAAAGGGTTAAAACCCCTTCACACATTACCACAAATAATCAAAAACACCAAAGTCACACAATAACACAAACTAACTAACCGTTCGAGGCAGCTTGTCAATGGAGTCTGGTGGCTTTAAAGAGAGCTATAGAGACTGTTTACTGATTAAACAGAAAGGAACTTACTCCTTTTTGTAGGTATCCTTTACATAATGTTGTCAGACAGTTTAATTAGCCAAATTTAAAATTAAACTTTTTGGACACAATGAAGAAGCTCTTCATGGCTGCTTGCTTGCAATATATTTGTGTTTCAGTGTGTTTCACTAAAAGTGTGGAAACATTTAAACAGGATTAAGATTGATTGGTTTACACGTAACCGTTCAAATTATTAATTAGCATTTTCTTTTGATGGGATAAAAAACAAGATACAACATTTTAACTGGTGAGATTTGGTGCTTGTAGGTGTATTTTTGAGCAGAGTCATGTCACCTGTTTCCCCTGTGTGAGTCTTTACACTTAATGTACAGACATAAGATATCAATCGACTCGTTTTACTTTGAAAAGAAAGTAAGTGCATTTTCCAAAATGTGTAATTGTTCCTTTAATCTTGACACCATGACTAAACACACACTATGCAAAATCTGTTTAGTACTTGTTTATTCACTGCACATGCCCAACAAGGAATCTTTCAAGAGCCAAAACAGCACACACACTACTAGTTAAACTGCTGAAAAATAGTAATAAAATGCTGGAATTTTCCATCATTGAGAGTATATTATAAATTAATGTAAAACAAAGATTGAGAAATACAATAGACTGTCACAGCAAAACTACCTTTCTTTTACTTTTCGGAACAAACACCAAGCTCCTGATGAAACGTGGTGTCAGGGGTGATGGTTGGGATTGTGTTTCAAGCAACTAAACACTGACAAAAAAAGGTTTTAAAGTGTGTTTTGTTGCGTGTTGTTAGTCAACATTAATTGCACATCAATAGGATAGTCTGCTTTATTGAAAAGTCCGGCTGAGTCCTGTGTGACAGCTCATACTTTTGAAATGTATTCCCTACTCATTTGCTTATCAGTTGTTACTCTGGGGAGCATGAAAACAGGGGGTTGACAACAGACATCAAACAGCTGGAGAGGCGTCAGGGCCTATCTTCCTGTGTGTTCTGCTATGAGCAAGGCCCGCACTATCATGGCAAGGTCTATCTTTCAGTGCTCTGAGTGAACTAACCTGCAGAAGGAAGATAAAGAAAAATGGGTTCAATTTCTTCCATCTGAGAAAGTGTGCTTGTTAGAGCGGAGAATCCATTCCCGTTTCCCTGGGACCTTTGATCTGGGATTACACAGGAAGCTCTAAAATGAGAGCTCTACGTTTGGCCTGGGAGAGCTCATGATCGAGTAGCCCGAGGTGGTCGTGGCTTCTGAAGTGAAAACTGCTGCTGAGTCTGCAGTGAAGCAAGCTTGCACGCTCATAAGTAGATTATTACATGATTGCCAATTTTCATCAGTGGAGAACAAGAATAGAAGAAAAAGGTCTGATCCAAATTGCTGGTAGCAACAACAAATCCAAGAAGAGATTCTTTTATCAATTTTACCTGACATCAACTGGAAAGACATTGTTCATTTGGTTCTTTAGACCAGAATATCTTTCCCTTATTATAGACAGGACTTTCCCTATATTGTTGCCCTCTGCGTTAGTGTGTTGTGGACAATTCTGTGGAAGCCTGCCACTTTTTTTGAAAAAGCTACTTACAAAGCTTGGTAAATGTGGCAAAAATTAAGTATGATTGATTGTGATGTAGAAACATATTAAAAATCTCTAAAGTGTGTTGTTTTCACTATGCTTTCTGTGTTTTCAACTGACTTTTGGCATTTTCATCTAGCTCAGGTACAACCCAACCAACTATGGCCCGCTGATCAACATTTCTCAGTAACAGTGTGGTGAGTGGAAAAGTAAATGAAGTGGAATGTCCAGAACTAGTCCAAAGAATTGGGATTTGGCCAAATCCGGGCATTTTTTGATAGATTAGTATTCGTCATGTAAAACCATCCATCCTGGCATAATTTTACGTTTGAACCACACAGTGCACTACTAGGCTTCAACACCTTGGTCTTCAGGGACCTCAACAGAGAGACCAGAGTTTTCAACTTTACATGTTAGGTTAACTGATTTATAGTATTTGTGTTAACAAATGTATTCTGTTGACCAGGATAATTGAGATGCTATTGGTGAGGTTATGTTTTATTTAGGCCTTTGAGAGCCAAGGGATGTGTGGAAAATGCTTTTGTTTCAGAATTGAGTTGCTGCAGCTCAGCAGGAGGAGATACTTGCTGCAGATCAGGACTGGGACAGGAAGTTGCTGCCCCGACCATCCAAATTATTTAAATCAAAGGTAAACAGAAATATACAAACCTCATAAAAATTAAAAACAAGAGCGATAGTGCAAACCAATAGGAAAATTAAATGTGGACTCTTAAACATCAGATCTCTCTCTTCTAAAGGTGTACTAGTAAATTAACTAATATCAGATTATGATATTGATTTATTTTGTCTTACTGAAACCTGGCTGGGTGATGGAGAATATGTTAGCCTAAATGAATCCACCCCTCCGAGTCATATTAATACTCACATTCCTCGAGGCACAGGCTGAGGAGGTGGAGTTGCAGCTATCTTCGACTCAAGCCTACTAACCAGCTCTAAAGCTAAACTAAATTATAACTAATTTGAAAGCCTTCTTCTTAGTCTTTCACACTCAAGTTGGAAATCACTGCAACCAATTGTATTTGTTATAGTGTACCGAGCACCTGGTCCGTACTCTGAATTCTTATCTTAAAGTTTGTCAACTTTAGTCCATTCCTCTCTGCAAATGACACTCGACTCTGTAGCCCCTCTAAAAAAAAACAAGAAGATGTTTGAAGATGGTATAATACTGAAACTCGCAAATTAAAGCAAATATCACGGAAACGTGAGAGGAATTGACGTTACACCAAACTGGAAAAATCTCATTTAATTTGGCAAGATAGTCTTAAAACTTACAGGAAGGGCCTCCATAATGCTAGAGCAGCGTACTACTCATCATTAATAGAGGAAAATAGGAACAACCTCAGGTTTCTTTTCAGCACTGTAGCCAGGCTGACAGAGTCACAGCTCTATTGAGCCAAGTATTCCCATAGCTCTCGGTAGTTACGACTTCATGAGCTTCTTTAATGATAAAATTCTAACTATTAGAAACAAAATTCACCAAGACCTGCCCTCAACTGGCACCGACTTATCTCCAAACTCAGGAACCTTAGAAACAGCTGTAACACCAGATATATGTTTTTGCTTTGCTTCCCTCAATATTTACCAACTAACTTCAATAATTTCTTCATCTAAACTATCAACCTGCCTCTTAGACCCCATCCCGACTAGGCTGCTTAAAGAAGTTTTACCAGCACGTCTCTACTAGATATGATCAATACACCTTTATCAACAGGCTATGTACCACAGTACTTTAAAGTAGCTGTAAATAAACCTCTTCTGATAAAGCCCAACCTTGATCTAGATGTTTTAGCTAACTACAGACCTACATCTAACCTTCCATTTCTCTCTAAGATCCTTGAGAAAACAGTTGCTAAACAGCTCTGTGACTTTCTACACAGCAGTATTTTAGGATTTTCAGTCAGGATTTAGATTTCATCCTAGCACAGAGACAGCACTGGTGAAAATTACTAATGACCTCCTAACTGCATCAGACAAAGGACTTGTCTCTGTTCTGGTTTTATTAGATCTTAGTGCTGCTTTTGATGATACCATTGCCCATCATATCCTTTTACAGAGACTGGAACATTTCTTTGGCATTAAAGGATCCGCTCTAAGCTGGTTTAAGTCCTATTTATCAGATCGATTTCAGTTTGTATGTTAACGATGAGTCCTCCATGCACGCCAAAGTTAGTCATGGAGTTCCACAAGGATCTGTGCTCGGACCAATCCTCTTCACTTTATATATGCTTCCTTTAGGCAGTATTATCAAGAAACATTCCATAAACTTTCATTGTTATGCAGATGAATCAAGAAATAAACAGTGGTCCCTTGCAAGGATGTCCAAAAGTAATGTAGACTGGCAACACTTCAGAACTTTAAGAAATCAATGTACTTTTGCCACTTGGACCTCTAAATCAAATTATTACCTCACCTCAACTAATGATAATTTTAATAATCCATCCAAATTCTGGAAAACAATCAAATTATTACAGAATAAAAAGGCTTCAGACTTTCCCCAGCAATTGAATATTGGAAATGTAACTATCACAGGTAAAAGTGATGCCTTCAACGGTCATTTTGAGAAGGCAGGTCATTTATTTGATCAGAAATGCAATCCGGTTTCCGGTCAGGGCACAGTACAGTAACTGCCACTTTAAAAGTTATGGATGACTTCAAAGAGGCTACAGCTAAAAAGTGTACCTATGTTTCTCTGTTTATAGACCTCACAAAGGCATTTGATACTGTGGATCATCCATTACTTGTTAAGACCCTGTTGAGAGCTGGCATTGGATGCTATGCGGTCAATTGGTTCCATAGCTATTTGACCAATTGTTCACAAATGGTCAAACATGGCAATGACATGTCAAACCCAGTCCTTGTCATGAAGGGTGTTTCACAAGTTTCATTTTTGGGACCCTTGCTTTTCCTAGTAAACATTAATAATATTTATGATAAGTTTAAATTTTGTAAGTATCATCTATATGCAGATGACACAGTTCTGTACTCCTGTGCCCCCACAGCTGAGTTGGCCTTTTCAAATGTGCAGGCAGATTTTGATACCCTGCAACATTAGATTTGAAGCTGCTGTTAAACCCACATAAAACTAAATTTATGGTTTTTGCCACTGGGCGAACCCCTACCTACCACCCCTCTCCATCACGACCCTGAATGGAGTGTGTATCCAGTCTGTTGACAATTACAAATATCTGGGAATCTGGTTGGACAAAAACCTAAATTTTATACACCATGTTGATTATCTTGCAAAGAAATTAAAATTCACATTGGGTTTTCTGTACAGGCTAAAGTCCTGTTTCTCCATGGCTTCATGAAAACGCTTAGTTGCTGGCCTTTTTTGCAGATTGACTATGGGGATACTATCTACATGTTTGCCTCTCTGTCCACTTTGTCTCTCTGTCCACATATTTTGATTTGGCGCTATTTAAAAAAATTTTATTGAAAAATTGGAAAAGGTGTAAGGAAAGACAAAGTAGATTTGTGTTCAAAACAAGGCTGACGGCTGAACATAAATAAAGGCTTCTGGAAACATCAGTACGCTTCACCATTGCCAGAGTATAGGCTGGTCGCTAGTGGCCTGGAAGCTAGCAGACTGAGAAGCTGGCTGGGTGTGAGCAGGCTGGGTGCTGGCAGACAGGGATGCAGGCAGATCGCTAGCAGGCCACAGTGATGGCTGGTGGCTTGCGGCCTGGATACTAGCAGAATGGGTACTACATGGCTGGTTGCTAGCATGCTGGAGGTTAACAGACTGGATACTAGCAGGGACAGCCGACTGGGGCTCTGGGGAAGCACAGAAGGTTGGAATGTGGTTAGGGGCGGAACAGGGCAAAAAGCCACATCCAAAGTCATCTGAGGATCAGACTTCCAGATTGCAGCAAGTAATCTAAAATATTGTGGCTCTTCTTTGAATAAAATGTCTGTAGGCACACCCAATGCCTCCCAGGTACTCGGCAGCCTGAGCTGGATAATGGTCATTGGGTCCATAATTGGTCGGATCATACTGTCACTTTGAGTCAGGGAGCAGGACATCAGGCAGAACAGATACAGGTATTGGTGTTTATTAATGATTTAACAAAAGGTGAAGAGGCTTAGGCAGTAACGAGGCAGGAAGAGGATAGTACAAACCCAAGGCAAACAAATTTAACAAACACAGGCTAAAATCCAGTCAAAAAAAGTCCAGGAAGCCAGGTAAAAGGTAATCCAAAAATAAGAAGAACACAGAGGAAGGGGTGGCACGCTTGAGAAACTCACAAAAACAACCTGACAAATGCCAAAGAACAACACTAATTAAATTTACAACAGAGGTAAGAATAACAAGGAACACAGGTTAAACACATTAGGGCAGAATGATTAGACACAAGAACGCATTATAGCAAGGCAGACAATCAAACAGGAAAAAATAAAACAGGAAATCCCAGAGTACAAACCCAAACTCATGAGACATCTAACCTTCTACCAGTGTTTGAACATGTCTTTAAACCCTCTCTGGAGGGATTTCAGGAATGTCACCAATCAGTATAGAAGTAGTTGATGTAGCCTACTGACCAAGCTTGTCTCCAAAGCATGGTTGTGCTCCATGTTGCGCAGGCATGGCCCTGCTTTAATCTCATCGCTCAGGAACTTCTTCTGAGTGAAATGGACCCAGCATGGCACACATACAGCATCAGTTCCAACATCAGATCACAGTGAACTTTTCACTTCCTTGGACTCACGGTTAAATATGACCCTCATGTTGTGGACCTTGTCTATAACATATGTGCCTGTTGCGTAAAGTTAGATTACGTTAGCTGTATACAACCATAAAAGGCCAGCTAGATGGCTACCTACTGCGAGGTACTATTATTTTATTGACTTATTTCGCCTGTATAGTTATTTATATGAATGTATGTAGTTTTAGATCTCAAAAACGGCAGCAAATTTGAGAAGATTATCTAACAAAACAGACACTAACAAAATGTTTAAACAAATGTCATGTCAACGTTAACTAAGATAGCAACGTTAGCCACTGCAATTTCATTAAACAAGCTTTGCCTAGCTCACCAACCTTGCATGAATTCTATGAGGATAATCTCCTTCTGAAGCGTCCAAGAGACCATCTTCAGTTGGATTATTTTGTTTATTTAAGTGATAAGCCATTGTGAAGTTGAAATCACAGTCAGTTCCGTTCAATCAGTTGAAATGATAATGACCCATCAACGTTTTCATAGGCTGAAAGTAGAGAGTTTTGCAACTGTTGCGGCTGAGTTTGAGACAAATTTCAAGTCTGTTGCAGAAGAAATTACACCACACAAATCAAATGTTCAAAATTTACCGACTACAGTTGTATGAGAGTTTCACTGTGTAAAGGCAGTCAAAGTGTTTTGAGTGTCTAACATAACCATAAAACTATATATATTTTTATAGAAAAAAAGCATTGTAGGGAAAGCATGTGTAACACTGTACATTGTCAGTCTGTTTTGCAGATATGTTCAGTATAAACATTTTGCAACTTTCCACTTACATTCAATTAAAACATTTTCTTGTGTTGATTTAAAAAAGAAAGAAAATTTGTGGCTTGTCAATATCTCTCTTGAATGCATTATTTATATTATGAGATGGGAGATGAATTCAACACAGTTAAATCTATTGTTTGACTTCTATTCCATTTTCAAAGTTTCCTGTTGTGTGAATATCAGTCAACAGACAGGACTGCCAGAGACCAACCTGCTGTGGAAGACAGAGCATGCTGCCATTCCCCGATATGAACCAGCCTACCCCAAGAGAGCCGTTGTCTGCAGACAAGGTGGTGCAGAGGATGCGAGGCTGTGTTTTGTAAATAGGCTGAAACCACTAGGAATTTGGAGCTTCACTAACAGCATCCCTTTAATACCAAAAAATCTCCTTTTCAAAATAATTTTCCTCATCTCTTAACAAGGGGGCAGCTGAATAATCCTTCAGAAGACTATATTCCAACTACAAAGTTTATACATTCATTCAGTTCATTCAATTTGTACCCTTCTGCCTATGCCCCCACCCCGGCACCTCTCTCTGTGGATTCATGTTGTGATCTTAACATTATAAATGGGTTCTCTGGCAGCGCTTAGATTAGATTTGTTTCTATGAAATTCATTCCGGCCCTAACTCTGGTCTCAGTGCTCATGTGGCTTGTTTCCTTGATGAATGCCCCCTGCCCTGTCATTTGCAAGATCTCTTCTCATAAATTTGTCCACAGAGGCAGGCCCAAATCCTCTCTACTGAATCCTTACTGGATTCCCTCTGTAAGCCTCTAACCATACTACAGTCATTCAAGAATTAACAAGCAAAATATACATGTCTGATTTCGTAAAATTATAATACAATTAAGATGGAAAAAAAGCTATATCTCATTGGACAGCTGGCATATAGCCTCAGGGTCTGTGTGTATGGAGTGGGCATGTGTGATTGGGTTTTGATTGATATGTTTGCTCTTTTCCTGGGGGAGCAGAAAGAGGAGTATTTAATGCCTATGGCTTCATACAGACTGAAGTATTGATTGTCCCGGCCTCCATCTTGCCTTTGTCACACACCCTTAGGCCAGACAGCTTCCAGTGCTTGAATATGTCATTATTTCTTCGTCAGCGCGGATCATTTTCAAATCTGATGTTAGCATTTTGGTGTGGTTTATTCAGAGCTGTATGATTACACTTAAGTAACTGGTGTTATTTTGCCTTTTTATTATTATCAACAAATCCCCTGAAGAGACCAAAACCAACAATAAATTTATCCTGCTAACAAGTACTGTATGTGTAACCACAGCCTGATATAGCTTCTGTGCCACAGAACTCTGCTGTTATCTAAAAGCTATTAAAAATACATCAAAAAACCATACCGTTGCATTGGGTGACATAGGATTTTATTACAATGTGCACAGCCAGTGTAGTTTACTATGAAACAACTGTTATTTTCGGTCTCTCCAGAGTAGCTCCATGGACGACGTCATTGAACATGCTTGGGGACGCTGCTCTGTGTTTACATAGCTGAAAGAAAATAAAACTGAGTATGTAAATGTTTTGCATTTAAAAGCAAATGGATAGACTTTGATTTTGGCAATAATCAATTAGTAAGGTTGTCTTGTTCTGGGCTATCTTATGTGGGATTAATTTACAATGCATTTTTGGTAAGTAGAAACATGGGCAACTGAGCTAGAGCTTCAAGCAGTTAAGCTGTTCACTGCAGCAGAACACTTGTGCCTTGTGGAGGATGATAATTCTTACAATGAAGTTTTAAAGGAGACAATTCCAAATGGCTAATGTGGTCTTTCTAACGTGTCTCTGGTTTTACAGACACCCATCACAGTTCAGTGGCTAACTTTTTAAATCCATAAAATTAGTCAATATGTAATTATTTTGAAACTAACCTGTTACAGAATAGCAAAACCAAGACTGGCATAAAGACAGACACTGACAAAGCAGTAAAACCACAGGTTGAACTAGGTTGGTCCCAGTCAGACATGACAATGTGATTGTCAATTAAACAATGTGATTGTCAATTAAACTAAAGGAGCGAAATGGAATTCCGCTATCATTACTGTGACATGTAAAAAATTTTTTTAATTGCCAGGCTTAAGTTTTCACACTGCTTCTTTATATTAAACAGTTCTATTTTGTGATGGAATCAAGGCTATTCAAACGAGCTTCAGCTTGAAGCTCCCAACTTTCATGACACTTCGGAGATGAAGAAAAAAAGTTTTTTGGAGGGGAAACTAAGACAGTATCTAAAATCTCCTCTGTTCTCCCTGCTCACCCACAACAATGTTATCAAACCATAAACTGAGCCATGCTTTCCTCTTTTTGACAGTTGTGAGCAGGTGGGATTGACTGAGGGGGTAGGGCGGCAACCTCTGTTTTTAGCTTAAATTTAGTTAGTTATTATAATTGTGAGCCATTTTAGCTTGATTTAGAATGATCAAAGAGCATCTTTGTTACTTTGATTGGTCTTTGTCCTTTCTGTTTATCAAATTGTATATCAAGTTTGTCTGTAGTTGACATCTGCACTGCTTTCACACCAACAAAGTATTATTGGTGCAACAAACATATGACAGTTTTAAGCAAGGACAAAGACAGGGAGTGAAGAAAGAAAAGAACAGAACAGACAAGGACTACAAAAAGCTCTCAGACAGTTGTGTAAAAGAAAGGTCTCTTCCTAGCACCATGGCAACTAGCAGACAATGTCATTACATCTTGCTAAAACACAAATCCAATGCACACAACAAGAGGCAATTCTATGGTCTACCTCCTTTAATGTTCCCCTAAGACAGATAAAGAATTCAACCTTAAGGTGAGAAATGGCATCTTTGATGAACCACATGGGGGTAAAATGATAGCCAATTTCAGCAAGCTGAAAAAAGATAAGCACGTGTTTGTGGCCACACAGGTGTGATTCAATCAAACTCACAGAGCATAACACAACTAAAAGATGATGATGTGTTTTAATTTTATAGAAAAAACCTGTTCAGAGTGAGGTGGCCTGATGCGAGGCTGTGCTGTTGAAGGAAAGGATGGGCATTATCACAGGAACAAGAGGTATTCTAGCATTGGACAATCTTGCAATGAAACCTTTTATCACATAACTGAAGCTGTATTGCTGTCACATTTATGCCTTTCAACATGCAGATTAGACAGTCATTACATAAAATGAGGTAAAAGTGTGAGAGGACTTCAATAACCCATAACTCATCTATAACAAAGGTTACGATATGGTAACCCTAGTTCTACAAGCACAGGCGGAGCCCTCTACTGGACTGTATGAGTACTACCTCCTCCCAATCACTTGTACGCACTTGGCCAATGAAATTTTTATTGTGCATGTAGCCGACCAATAGAATGTCGTAACAGATGTGTGCGTTACGTATAAATAGCAGTGTTCCTACTGCCTCAGCATCCGACTGCCTCTTCAGCAGACGGTGTCGGAGTGGCAGGGCTCATCGGTAGAGGGCTCCGCCTGTGCTTATAGAACTAGGGTTACCATAATTGTAACCTTCGTTCTATCTCAAACAGGCTAAGCCACGATGACTGTCCGCCCTAGCCGCGACACACCAAAGTCTACCACACCAACACAGTTGGCCACAGTGAATTCAGTAAGCAGTTTGTCGTATGCTGAAGAAAAAAGGATGCCAAGGCAATAGGGACACTGCTATTTATACGTCACGCACATATCTGTAGACGTCCTGTTAGTCGGCTACGTGCACAATAAAAATTTCAATGGGCAAGTGCGTGCGTTTGATTGGAGGAGTTGGTACCCATAGAGTCCAATAGAGGGCGGAGCTATACAGATTTTTTTTACACTTAACTTGATTACGTTGCTGCTGCGTGTAGAACCAGCATCATTCGGCAGGACAATTTAGACCATCTCCCACTGATCAATGCTTGCAAACCTCTAAGCTGTGTGTGAGACTTGAGAAATGCTATTTTCTTTTTTTTATTAAATCTCTATACCTTTCCTGGTGTGAGCTGTTTGGAAGTTCTTTTGTTGTTCATAGTGTTGTTTATTTTTGGACTGTGGTTTAGCCATTAAGATATGCCACACAACAAAACACAAAAATAAACTTTACAATAATCTTTCATACATTAGAAAATTGTCACTTTCCCGACATCATGTTTGAGTAATGATGCTCTTGATTGCAATCAGGGGGTCTTTATTACAAATAGTTCTATGGTGGTCATTGAATTTACAGATCATGAAGACTAAGTGAAAAATAAGGGAAGTTCAATGTTTAAAAGATGTTCACTTCATTCCTGCTCCTGTCCTGATGGCAGGAAAATATAGGCTATCTCCCACCGATCATCAGTGCTTGCTAACCCCTAAACTGCATGAGACTTGAGAAATGGCAGCTTCTTGATTCCTGATTGTAATCAGGGGGTCTTTCTTACAAATAGCTCTATGGTAGTCATTAAATTTACAGATCATGAACACTAAGTGAAAAATAAGTGATCAAACAAATCAGCTTCACTCAGCACTTTGGATGGAACCTGCAGGATCCATCAAAGCGAGATTAAATTCTCGACAACTCCGATGTTGCCTCTTTTCTGAAAAATATGTAGAAATCCTGTTTGGAATATCATTTGATCTTTCTTGCTGCTTTGTGATCATTTAGAGAGACATCCAGGGGACGGAAACCTCTCCAGAATTGAAATAAGAGGACACAATAGATGATTTTGGAAGATGTAAAAGGGTATAACAATAATCATTTTGATTTTGAAATAAGTAACTAGTATAGAGGAATACAAACAGATATTTTGAATAGTGAGTCCCACTGTGGAAATAGCATCACATCACTTTAACACAAAGATAAGTAAAAGCTCTTTAATGCTGGAGCTTAAACTAAAAATGTTTAGAACAGGAACCAAGCAGTGATCAGTATCCGATAGGCCAAATGCCAATAACATTGCATTGATTTTAATTGTTATGGGCTGGTAGTATAGAGATTAAAGGAGAAATAAGAGGATTTATTGATATTTGTACAAGCAATGTGTGATGGGGATCTCCAGGAGAGGAAACTCAGTGAGCGGGCAGGCAGGTGGCGTGAGCTGGGCAGGAAGATGAAGACCAGGCAAAAATCTTGCAAGGTAGATAAAAACAGAGCTCTCCTTCTCCGGGACCAACAACCTGAAGCACAACCAAACAGAGTGTCGAGAATAAAATTACACACACACACACACACATACCCAGAAGACAGACAGGAGACAGGCAGAAACACTAGGAAGGGAAAAAACATGAGAAACACTAAGAACTGGCAGGGTGGCACAGCCAGATCATGACATTAATACGCCCTATAAATCTTTTAACCATCCCTAGTAGTTGCTATAATGTGAATGTCATGATTTTTGTATGATTTTTTACAGTCTCTCCATGTTGTTATAATGTTTACATAATACATGAATTTCCTATACAGAAAAAAATGACAAGCCATGTTAGGATTTGTCTGGATGGAAAAACACAAAACATTAATAATCTGCGTAATTGTTATTTCTCTTTTTCATAATCCTATTGAGATGTTAATTTTTATGAAAAGGAACACAATGTTCCGTTGGGAGGTTAGTTTCTAATCAATGCAACTTTCAACACCATGTAATTAGTCCCTAAGCAACTTAAAAGGCACTCAGGGTTCCTTCTCAAACAGTCCAGAGATGTATTTTTGAAAAGAGCAATCAAGTTGATGTGTTAATGTGTTAATATGATAAGTAGTAAGTCTTATTAATAATGAAACTGCGATATGAAACCATTGCCTATAAAAATTAAGCATGTGATACCTGAACACTGCATACATGTAGGACCATCTGATGCCATAAAGCACCAAAGAGAAAGCAACTACCTGGACACATACTGGTGTCTGTTCAAACTGTTCAGACTTTTGGTACTTCTGGATATGTCTAGAGGAAAATGCATTACAAGAATGTCTTCTCCTCCCTTATTCTTTTTACCTTGAACCTGAACCTGCGCGTCTTTTTAGAAAATGACCTAATGTTTCCGTTTACAGCTGGTTCAATGCCCATACACTTACCTTTTATGCATGAAAACGAATGATTCGTAATTGCTTGGTGAATGGCAACATGCAGTCATTTGTTCAGATTGCAGCACAACAACACCTAGATGCCTTATGTGCTGTGTGTTTAGATGCGTTCCGGCAGCGTTCACTGCCCAATACACAATCACAGTTATGTGCATTAAATCAGAAGTATTGATTAAAATAGAATTGCCTCTGTTCTGTCAGACACATGTGACACTGATGGATCTGGTCCAGTGTTGACCACCTGTATCATTGTATTCAAACTGGCAATACTATGGAGCCCCATTCATTTCAATGACACCACTATGTTGGCACAACAGGTGTGCTGAGAGACAATGCTATAGCGAAAGTTGATCCTGGCTCAGCTTTTGCTACAGTATAATTCAACATGACCCACAAAATTTACTATCAGAGAAGATTAATACTGCCAAGATAAACTTCCACAGATGTAAAACCCGAATATCCTATATGGTATCATAAACCGCTACGTATGGATATTTTATTCAAACTGGCCTTTCCTGAATTGTCTTTCATTTTCTCACCAGTGCATCATGTGGTCTGAACACAACCTAAGAGATTTTGACAAAGGTCATTTTCTACACTCCAACCAGTCTCAGCTCTTCTTTGTTTCTCCCTACAGTCATGATTGTATCCAGTCACTTTGTTGCTGTTTGCCACTGTCTGTGAAGACTTTCCATTAACCACAGAACAGGACGGGATTGCACTGCTGCCTCTAAGTATCTTTATTAGTTTGCTCAAATAAGGAGTGAAACCAGGGAGGTCACTTGTCAACAGGGGGAAAACAGGCCAGACCAAGATAGTAACACTGAGGTGCAACCCTTAGAGAGTGAAGAAATCAAGGTCTAATATGGTTGCAGTGTCCCTAGGCTTAAGCCATCTGGCAGCCTGAGAGTGATAGGTTTGCAAAGACAATCATACATCACTTTTCACCTGTATCAAACCAATTGGCTGGCCTTCTATGGACAGCTGCTCCCTTGCACAGTGTTTGACACATTGATGGATAATGGATAGACATAGCCTCCATATGGCAGATACGGAGCAGATTTAGACTATGTAATCCTAAATCCTTTTTTTCAGCCCTCACCAAATGACTTGGAGAGCATGTCATATACACAAGATAATCCATGCAGAGACTAGTGAGAAGGAAGTAGCCAACGTAATCCTTCAAATCCAGTCTGTGGTGAATTTCTGCAACTATAAAGATCCTAAATGTCAAGTGTTCTATTATTTAATCACCTCCAACTTTGCTACACTACCAACTGATTGGTTGTAAGGATAGCTAGTTTGTGGTGATAGCATAGTTCTCATGTGACACTTGCATTCTTATAATGTTGCACTTAAGTTGTATCAGACTTTCTCTGTATGGTGATTATGCTGTATGTACTGGCATCACGGACAGACAGTCAAAATATAATAATAAAGGATTCTATTTCTGTGCAGTTTTGTACAGTTAAGTTAGTGTTTGGAAGCATGCACTGTGATCACCGATTTCCTTAAAGCGGTTACAATTGCACATACAATCCAAAACCTTCTGTGTCTCTCTCTGCTGCGTTGCAGTGCCTCCCACCAAACCCACAAGAATGCTCTCCATTGCAAGAGTCTCGCCAAGACCCTGGTCCCTTTCGCATCGACTCATCTTCTCAAAGACGCCGCTTCACAACCCAGTGCAGAGCGCCCTAGGCGTCAGAGGCAGCGGAAGCAATGTCTGACAGCGGGATGAGAAGCTAATACACTACTGTCCCTCCTCAAAAGGTATTCCCCACTGTTTGCCGTCATGCCTCTTTGCCAGTTGCTGATATGAGTGCCATGGCATCGAACATAATGAGCCCAAAGCTCCGCATGGAGCTAGGATGTGTTCACACATGTTTTTTGTACTATACAGTGTTTCTGGCAAAGAAGTGATGGGCATTTCTTTCATTGCTGGTCATTGTTTCTCAGCCATTGTGTTTGCAACACTTCTGAAGCTACGTGCTGTCAATTTTGAGCTTGACTGAGTGTGCCAAGCAGTGACTGCATTAGACATTCCTCCTGGCTCTTACTGTTTTTTTTCGCCCGGGAGCAGTGGATTGCAAATGGCATTAAGAGAGCTACAGATTTTCATACAGATGTCTCTTACAGGCATAATGACAGTTTTAGCAAATATGACAAAAAGTTTTTTTTTTTTTTAAAGAACTCCCTACTGCTGCTAGAAATCTTGAAGTTTCAATTTCTGGAAACATGCTCAGACCCAACTCAAAACAATGTGCTAAAAGAGGTTTAAAAAAGCTCCCGACCTGCAAAGTTTGGTGATAATTCTCTGTGGGTTTTTTTTACTTAAGAGCAAACCCTTTCACATTAGATAGTGATTTGTTTTAGTGTTTCTTTCTTTCTTGCATAAAACAGCATAAAATAAACAGTAAATAAACAGTTACATCGCTTAGTCAGGTTGTAAATACAGAAAACATACAGAAGTAAAAGCTGTGAGCTCACTGTCAGTTGAACTAAAGCGGGTGGTCTCCCCTGGCATCTAGTCTGTTGCACACACCATGCATTATTTAATCACTTCTGGATATTGAACTAATGATGACCATCTTGCCTGTCTGAAAAACATTTGGGACTTAAGTTGATTTAAATGTCTGATAATCAAAATATTCCCCAAACTGGTACCACATTCATTATGTCATGTACAACACATGTACAAAAACAAATGGCCTTAGTTGTTTGCCCTTTCAGAGAACTGTTTTCCTGTTTGGCATAGATGATGAAAAGTGAATGTCTCAATGAATCATTACAGAATGCTTACTGTGGTGTGTGTGTCATGAGTGTAGGTTCACCAAGGTGGGCTGTTTCTATTAACCCTTACCTGTGCCATAAACAAGTCAACACTCTGGGGAGATGATTATTCTCTAGCCTGGGTAATGGTCCTTACTGACAGCACTTAATGAAAATTAATGACCAGTTTTAGGTCACCATGCATACAAACAGGAAGGCTACTTCCTTCTTCAATGTGCATTTATTGCCATTGCTTAACTAGCAAAGGGGAAAACCATGATCCCTGCTATAATGCAAAAATGAATCATATGGATTCAATTGCAACTCTGAAATGCTCCGTGTGAGGTTTTCTGTGTTTTGTCTATTAGTGATGAACAAAGCACTACCTCTGTTTAGGAGCCGCCTCAGTTTAATGTGCAGGAATAGAATAAAGGACATTTTATACACTTCATTAGGTTTCCATTATATTTTGCTTTGGGTGATCGGCTGAAATGAGCGATCAGATTGCCTATTTCTGGCAGTGATATACAGACAGCAAGATGACATGATTAAGGGGTCATTTGGTTAATTGCACAATACTGCCAGTCTTGGAAATGAAATAGGTGCCAGGGGCACAGAAATTCATACAAGTGACTTCATGAAAAACAAGCTGAGCAAGTTGTGATTGCTTAGC